>NC_027748.1:950821-987229 GCF_000695525.1 Brassica oleracea var. oleracea
ACCAGATGCCAAAAAAAATGGTAGTTCTAGCCTTTCCTTTGTTCCAAAGAGTTTGCTAGATGGTTTCCCCACCAACTTTGTAGTCGTTTCTGCAACTTCATATTATCCTTCTTTTTCAAACCACATAGCAAATCCCAAGACTTCAGAAATGTGCCAGCATATTCTTTTTCTAGAAATAAATCACTTTTTCCGTCAAAAAAAATTCCATTGTAATCTTTAAGAAGGCGTGACGAGTGAATTGATGGACTCTTGCTTCTTTTGATACCAGTTTGTTAGGTTTAAGCTAGAGTTACTAACACTGAAGCCTCCTAAAAATTATTTTTTGATTATGAGATATGACACCGAAAGGGAACATGTTCGAGAATAAATGAGAAAACGATCAAACGAACTTGGATACTAAAGTAAACATTCTACATTTCGTTAAAAACATTCCCAAATACCCACTAGATTATTCATTGCGTAGAATTTAAATATTTCTTCCGTTCCATAAGATTTTAAAAAAATATTATTCTAAACAAAAGTTCACAAGCAACATTAGGTTAAATGTTTAATATATCTTATCCTAACATTTTACATGCATGGGCTCATCAGCCATGCGTAGAATTTTGATTAACTTAGCCTAAACTAAAGATGGCATGAACAAGTTGGCATAGAGATTCAGAGAGGGGTACCAACAATGCATTTTCACTGGGATCCACGATTTTTGTACATACTTCTTTACTACTATTTCGGATTCTTTTTTAAGGAAAAATGTAAAAGAAAGGCTCAACTCTGAATGTATCATCATAAAAGTTTTTTTTATTAAAATATATAAATAGCTAGCTCAGAAACATAGCATCCCAACACCAAAGAACAAAAAACAGAATAAGAATACAAATATAAGAGAACACAGAAGAGTTTTTAGTATCAAAACTCCTAATAAAAGAAGCATTTTGTGTGCACAGCACCTTAAACCAACAAAATTTTCAATGCATTAGAGAGCATTCTCCCTAACATGGCAAAACGTAGATTATTCCATTCGTTCGAGCCTTCATGCACATTCTAAATGGGCCTGAAGTTTATTCATAATGGGCCGAGAACGACACAAGGCACGTAAAGGCTCTTTCTTACGCATCGCCATCCCTGGAGTCTCCGTCATATCGATCTTTTCGCCGTTGACTTTTTCCCAGTCAAAGCACTGAATCAACGATCCTAACGCCAACGTCACGATCCTTTGCCCTAGTCCTGCTCCAGGACACGATCTCCTTCCATTACCAAACGGCATCAGTTTATGAACGTCTTCTCCTCCATCGTTAAACCTTTCTGGTTTAAACTTCTCCGGTTCGCTCCAGAGACTTGGATCTCTGTGTATAGCCCATGCGTTCACCATTACCATTGTGCCACGTGGCACGTCGTATCCTCCGACTTTGATATCTTCCATCGGTGATCTCGGCACCAAGAGCGGCGCGGCAGGGTATAGCCGGAATGTTTCCGACACTATGTTTTGAAGGTAAGGCAAGTTCGCAAGGTCTGGTTCGTCGATTAAACGATCTTGTCCGATTTTTTCGTCGATCTCATGTTTTGCTTTTTCCATTGACTTTGGATGATTTAATAAACACGCCATCGCCCACTCTAGTGTCACAGCGGAGGTGTCTGTTCCGGCGATCATCATGCCCTGTTTCGTACATAATTGACAAAATTTTACATAAATTTTCATTTTATAGAGTTAACTGGAGATTGAACCAGAATCAGATGAAATTTGAAACTATATCAAAAAGTAGGTTTTGAAAATATAAATCTAATATATGTGGTTGTAAGTCTTGTGACAGGACGCGTGCGCCATAACGATCGATTTAAACATGCATGCAGCCACATATGTATTGAGACAAAGAAGAATACTCTAGGCTCTTCTATTGAGTGTACAAGAGCACGTTTATCGGAAGTTTCCTAGAGCATGATTATTTGGAGGTTCTTAGGGGTGTCTCTTAACTTTTAATTAAAAAAACTAAGAACCGTCTCTTAAAACTCTTATTCAAGAGTCGGTTCTTAGTTTTTTTAGCTAAAAATTAAGAGACATGTTCTTATATTCCGCTAAGAACTCCACCTTAAGAATCTTCCAATAATCATACTCTTATGTTGGGGTTTTTAACGGAATATAAGAAACCGTCTCTTCTCTTATTTAAGAGCCGGTTCTTAGCATTTTTAGTTTATAACTTAAAAGACAGTTTCTTATATTCCACTAAGAACTCCACCCTAAAAACCTCAATTAATCATGTTCTACTAAGACATACCAGCATAAGGCCTTTGATAGTGGTCGTGAAAGAACATGCGAGACATAACGACTTAAACAATCAAGTACAACCAGACAGAATAATACTCTAGCTCTTGTACCGAGTGTATTGCATCTCCCAACGGAATTTATAACATTAAAACTAAAATTATATGAAAAATTAGAAGAAAGAGGGTTAAAATATCATTTGTAGTACTGTTAGATACCCCACAAAATTTTGTTTTATGTGTTTAAGTGGTTTTGGTTTTCTAAAAGCATTAAAATCAGATCAAATATTTGAATTATAAAAATACTAGTAGTAATATTTATTAGCTTAAATACACAAGTTGAGAAACTTAGGGATGTGGATGCATTAACATCTGTTACTACTTACCAGCATAAGGCCTTTGATAGTGACGTCAGTGTAATACTCTGGCTCTTGTTGCTGCAGCGAGAGCAAATGGTTAACCATAGTGTTACCGTCTCTGTCTCTTCTACACTCATCGAGCAAACGCTGCAAGATCTCATCCATGGCTTCTCCAACAGCTTTCACTTTCTTCTCGAAACTCCCTCCGAATATCTTGAGGAAAGGCAAGTAATCTCCGGGATGCCTCGCGCCGCTACAATCGTTAACGTCAGCGACGAGTTTCTTGAAAAGATTCGCTTCTTCCTCGTTATGGACTTCATCTCCATAATATCTCTTCCCCGTGACCATCCTCACGATGTTGTTGAACGTTAGGTCGGACAAGAGCGGCTCCAGCTCGATCTCTTTGTTGACCACCTCACGTGAGAGGCGCGTGAGCATGCGGTGGATCTCGTCTTTACGGATGTGGAGGAAGTTGGTGAGACGGTTCGAGGAGAGGATTTCGAGGGAGCAGATGCGGCGGAGGTTGCGCCAGTGGTCGCCGTAAGGAGAGGTTCCGACGGTTGTGTAGTTGTATGCGACGTACTTTGCGGTTAGGAAACAAGGGCGGTTTGATAGAAGGACGTCGTTTTGGCCCGTGAAACATTCTGTTGCGAGTGAGGAGGAGGAGATCACGACGGTGCGGCGCGAGCCGAACCTCAGGGAGAATATTGGGCCGTGGGTTTTCGAGAGGCGTTGGAAGAGACGGTGGACCGGGGGTTTGAGGAGGCGGTGGTGGCCGAGGATGGGGAGAGAGTAAGGCGGAGAAGGCGGGAGGTTGAAACGCTGCTTTTTGGAGGTGAATATGAATTTGTAAGCTAAGAGAAAGAGAGCTAATGGGAGAACAATCACATAGTAAAACATCATCTTCTTGTTTTCTCCTCTGAGGAGATTGTTAGTGATTGCGTCGTGGAAATTATGAGATTGATACTTCCACGTTATATGGTATTTATAGAAAAGTTTTTTTTTCTTTTTTGTAACTATAGAAAAGTATTTATGACAGATTGGATCTTGAACTTGATCATGTACTTTTTCTTTAATGTTCTACGGTGTTTTGTTTATTGTGATGAGGATATCACATAGGATTGTTTGTTTGTTTTTTACTCGAAACACGTCCTAGGCGTAAAGTATTAGAACAGATAGACAATTGTTTAGTAGTCAGGTGAACATTTTGTTTTTGCTCTCTTTTTGTCTTTTGGTAAGTTAAGAAGGACGTACAGGTGTAGCATAAGAATAAAAACAGTTGAATTGATATGTCCCAAAAAAATGTATATTGAAAAAGATTTCTGGCTGCGACCGGATTACTCATTTTTGGAACGGAATGATTTGGAATGATCAATTTTATTGATTCTGTAACAAAATTTACCAGTTAACATGAATTGTTAACATGAAATGTTTATTCAATCAATTCAACAAAAAAAACACGAGTTAACATGAATTGTTAACATGAAATGTTTATTCAATCAATTCAACAAAAAAAAAAAATCTAAACAAAATACAAAACAAAACATTTCAAAACAATTTTGATATGAAATAAATGAAACGAATATATTCCATTTTTAACAACATTCCATTCTCTTATTCCATTCTTCTGATCTATTTCATTTATTTATTTTTAATCAGTAAAACACGAGTAAAGACGTGCACTTGGAGTCGAAGAAGAATTGGTAAGCTACGAGAATTTGGAGGTGAAGAAGAATTAACTAATTATATACTCTTTCTACTTCACAGCAAATAATGTGTCGACAAAAAGCTGCATACAGATTAAATCACAAAATATTATTTATTTAATAAGTTAAAACAATTCACCTAATAATCAAAAAACACTTCAAAATTATAATGGTATAAGGAATTTAGTCCTACATTAAAAATATAAAAACCACTTCAGTTGAAACATTTAGGTTCATGAATCACTTTTTGTGAAATATAAAGTACATTAGATATATTTGATTGGTATGTCTATGTCACTTGAACAGTATATAATGAAAATAAAAAATATATAAAATGAAAAGAATCGAACATCAAAAAAAAAATTATAATAGATAGATAGTTTATTTTTCTAGTCGTACTTTTATCATGCGCATAATATATTGTTGCATCTAAAAGTATCTTAAATCTCTGTGCACCAGTAAAAGCTCAACATTCGTTGGAAAATTTATTTTTTCTAAATAAATATGTATTCTTATAGAGAAAAGGAAATCAGGTTTTTGAGGCTGCTATAAATACGAGTCTAAAAATTTATAAGATTATTCAATTCACATAATAATAAGAAATCCTAAACGGGTATTTGCTTCAATTTATTTTGATCTTTTTTTTTGCTTTCTTCAAAGTTGATTCGCGTTTGTTCACAATATATATATAGCAGACTAAATCTTCAATATAATATGAAAACTTGGTGAATTTTCTTAATGATAACATAAGAAGTAGCATAATCTTCATTTATTTTTCCTTTCCATGCTGTTTTATTTATTGAAAGAGGATACTACTCTTAAAGAATACTTTTAAAAACTAGAATAAAATATCTAAGACTCATAAAAATAAAACCTTAAAGTTAAAATTATTGATTTCTCTCTTTTTGTATTGCTTTAGTGTTAGCTAAGAAGGATAGGTATATGTGTGAGAACAAGGAAAAAAAAAAAGAAAACCGTTGGGTTCGGTATGTTAAGAAGCCCCAAAAGTTGGGTACAATAAATAAACACATTTTTTCTCAAAAATAAAAATAAAAATAAACACAATTTTTGGAAATGCAATGTTGAGTGAATACTTTGATATCTCATGATAGGGAGCTCTATTCGTGTACATGTGTGTATATACAAACATCTACAGGAAACAAAAGTCACAAAAAAGACATTCGAGTATACAGAACACATCCTCTGCAATATCTTTCCCCATTGAATCTCCTCCCGAGAGAAGCTCCACATACAAAGGAATAGAACCAGCTTCAGTAACAAGCCTAATGTACTCTGTCTGAGCCGCTATGATCTCCAAGGCATTACCAGCTAAAATCTTTCCCTTCTCATCTCCATCACGAAACAAATCCATAAGAGCTGGAACCACTCTTGCTTCAACCAGCAGCCCCCTACACTGTCTGGTAACACCAATCAATCCAATAGCGTGACAAGCTCTCTTCTCCTCCTCTCTCCGGATTTCCCTTTTACGACAGGCCGTTGGACTCAATAACCATCCCATCAGGTCCTCATATAGACTTACACAATCTATAATTCTGATCATATGAGGCTTGGTAAAAGAAGGCTTCTCTTTACCCATATACTTCTTCTTTAAACTCCTAAGCTTATCCATGAACTGGTACTAACCTCAATGCTGATGGATTTCTTGATGTAATGGTAGTAAGCATTGGTGTCGTCGTAAGGAGAGTTCCCCGTATCCTTCTTGAAATCGATCATACCTTGTAAGACAGCGATCTCGTCGTTGTCGTAAGGAGAGTTCCCTGTATCCCTCTTCTCATCGTCCTTCTTCGCTCGCTTTGAGTTCGTCTCCTTTGAAGTCCCTTCGCTCGGCGCTGCGGAGACTTCTCCTTATTGGACTTTGCGGCGAGGATTGATTTTTCGGTATCAGATTCAGAATCGGAATGATCCAGAACCTGAATCGGAGACTGAGGTGGTTTTACCAGGCGATTGTAACGATGGAGGAGGAAGGAGGGTTGGGCTGGTCGTCTTCTTCTTCCTCTGATGAAAAATCATTAACTTCTTCTCTAGCGGAAGAGCAACAGCTAGGAGCGACGACGACCAGATTTCTGAGAAAGAAAAAAAAAGCATCGACAAAGAGAAAGACGACCAATACCAAGGAAGCACGTACGGGGTTTTTACCAATTCCAAAAACCCTATGTTAGACAGCGGTTCTCTTGTTTTATCTCTTTTTTGATTTTTTTTTTGTTTTTTTTCTAGAACCTATGTTAAAAGCGTCCGATGGAGGTGCTCTTAGCAGCACCTTTAGCTATTTAGTCAGTCGTAAGTCGTCAGTATTCAGTGTCACTAACTGTAATAAATATCCAAAAAACTTTTATGAATAGGGTCCAACCCACCTCCCTTGTGACAAAAATAATGTAGTTAGCGTTGTTTTGCTGCTTTGTCATCAAAGAAAATTTTGATTCTTTTTGTGGGTTCTTGTTTATTCATGTATGCTCCACGAAGCATTTGTGCTCGTTTGATTTTTATTCAAATTCGTTAAAGATAATTTTAATATTATTCTTTCAAGCATATGCATTGATTCGCATAGAAAAAATGTGAACTGAATTGTTTCATATGGGAATCGGCTATCCATTTTATATATTAAAAAAAGAATTGCAATTTTATATTTCAAAAAAAGAATTACATTTTTTACCTATAACACATGTCATTACTAGAATAATTCTTAGAATCACTAGAAAATTAAATTGATATATCTAAACATATACTGTAGTTTTTATTAATTAATCATAATTTAATTATTAATGTATAAAATGACATTTTCATTTTTTTTCCTTAAATAAAAGCTACGAAATTACCTAATATGTTCAAAATATATATTGTTAAAAGTCTCACATTTAAAAAATTGTAATCAATAGTTTAAATTCATGTTATAACAAGATACAAATGATCATAAAACTATATGAATAGAAATTCTCATTTAATAGATATTCATATTAAAAAAAAATAATAAAATATATATATATATATATATATATAAACATTGTTTAAATTAAATTATATACCATATAAAAATAAATATTTTAGTTCTTAAAGTTTCATTGAACAAGTATTGAGAACTTAATATTTTGTTTCTGCAATTTGCATTGAATTTTTAAATACAATTATAATTTTTTTAAAGTCCACATTAAAATTTTTGTTTTCAGCAATATACAATTTTTTTTATAAAAATACAAATGATCATAAAATCATAGTCTTATTTAATATATAACCATATTAAAAGTATACTATATATGTATATTAATATGATTTAAATTTAACTATATACCATAGAAAATAAGTAAATCTGTTTGTTTTGATTTATTTATCATAAAAAGAATGTTTACTTTGATTAATGTGTATGTGCCCATTTAATTATATATAATAGTTACTTATCTATCAATTATTTAATATATATTTATTATTTATTATTTTATCTATTTTATAATATGTAAAAATGCAAAATAAATAACAGTATACGTAAAAAAAAATTGTATATCAAATGTTCATTCCACGAAAGGTACGGCTTTTAACCTAGTTTATATATATTTCAAGAGCTAAGTAATGTCCAGAAAATAGTAGTTTGGTTTATGTATATAACAAAAGGGTTTTGTTTGCGTAAAATCAAACAAACCAAATATTTTAAACAATGTGTACGTTTAACGGCTCTATACATATATGTTAACTTTGAAGATTTAAAATTTTAGATACAGTTTTGACGTGTATAATACCAAATGACTAGGATAACACTTGCGCTTTGCGCAGGGTGAGTTTATTTGTAAATATTATCGATAATTTTTTAATATATTTGATCATTTTATTTATATATATACAATATTTTTTGTTGTTATTATATAATTTATTTCCGATAAACTGGATCAATTTTTATTAAAAAGTGTGGAACTAAACTATAATTAATATATCATGGGTTGATCGAATTGGACATTAAACAAATTATGACACAAAAACCTTATTTTTTTCCACCGAACACATTCTTGAAAAAAGTGAACAATATTGTTTCTGCAGTTGAATTATTTTGACTTTTATATTCCATATGGTTTTGAAAGGTTTCAGATCAACCATCGAATTGATACATGTCATTTTAATGCTTTTAGTCGTATGCTTAAGGAAAACTTACATTTTTGTAATTTAAAATCATTTAAAAAAATTCAAAAGATAACATATAAGAAAAAAATCTAACATATAAGAAAAATATAACATATAAGGTTTCTTCATTTTTTGTAATTTAAAGTCGTTTTAAAAAATTGAAAATATAACATATAAGGTTATGTGGAAGCCCCTTAGTCCAGTAGTTTACCAAGGGTTCATTAATGCTTCTACACTAGGAGGTCTGGGGTTCAAACCCTAGAAAACGCAAATTATGCAAATTATGGAGAAAAATGGTTACAAGAGGTCTTTAGCATGGTACAGGGTGTATCATCAAACATAGATCTCATAGGGCGGCTCGGGGTGATGCAGTCAGACGTGCATTCTCATATGATGGTAGAATTGTCGGCTGTAGAATCGACTATGCAATATGTCTCATCGTTGTAATAACATAATTAATCAGACGTTAAGAAAAACATGTAAGGTTTCTTTATTTTTGTAATTTAAAGTCATTTTAAAAATTTCAAAATATAACATATAAGAAAAAATCTAATTTTTTTATTATATGGTTAATATGATTGTTTAATTTTTTTATACTAAAAAAAATAAACAAAAATGAAAAAAGATGCAAAACTTGTTATCAAATTATGGAGAAAAATGGTTACAAGAGGTTCAGCATGGTGCAGAGTGTATCATCGAACATGGATCTCATAGAACGGCTGGGGGTGATGCAGTCAGACGTGCATTCTCATATGATGGTAGAATTGTCGGCTGTAGAATCGACTATGTAATATTTCTCATCGTTGTAATAACATAATTAATCAGACGTTAAAAAAAACATATAAGATTTCCTTATTTTTGTAATTTAAAGTCATTTTAAAAATTTCAAAATATAACAAATAAAAAAAAAATTTAATTTTTTTATTATATGGTTAATGTGATTGTTTAATTTTTTATATTAAAAAAAATAAACAAAAATGAAGAAAAATACAAAAATTGTTATCAAATCTTTTTTATTCATAGTCATTAATTGTCATATATACGTTAATCATATTAGGTAATTATGTAGCTATTATTTAAGGAAATAATACACGATTCTTATATTTTGGGTTAATATAATATTCCCTAATAATTAGATTTGGAACAACATTTTTTCAATTGATTATTAAGCTGCCGTGTAAGCTAAATTGACATTCTAATTAAGTAACACCTAATCAAATTTTTTTTAATTAGTACAAACTTAGGGTTACAACTTTTTAAATGATATTCAATTAATATATAGAGAATTATATTTTTGTATATAAAGGATTATATTTTTGTATATAGAAAATTAACAAGCTACATATTCCCCCATTTTTCTTGCGGATGGCCTTTTTATTGGTTTCCACTCTCATTACTAAGATCTGCTGGTTGTCTAGTTACTTCTCTATTCTTTCCTGATTTCTAAATTAACTCATCGACTAGATTTTGATCCGCATTTTCAAAGCGTGGGTTTATTATTTTTTTTTTCAATTGAAAAATATTTAATAAATGTCATATTTTCATATATTTATGTTTTATTTTATAAAAGACTTAAATTTTTTATCTTTATTTATCATATTTCATTTTAAATGACTATTTATGTTTAAAAAATTAAAATTTATTTCTTTAATGAATTAAGTTGGTATAACTCTGATGAATTAATTTTATTATGTGGTTAATATTTTAATAAAAAAAATTATATACTTTTAATAAAAAATTATACTTTTCAATGAAAAATTTCAATTTTTTTTATGAATGCTTAAATTATATTAAGAAAATAAAAAATAATAATAATTAAGAATGATTAAAAAAAATTATTTGAACTTGGACACAATGGCCCAAAGGAAAAAAATATGTGAGAATTAGATCTGATTTCTTAATCAGTCTAAATGGTCCAAGAGAGATCTGATGTGGGCTGGATCTGAAAAAATGACCTAATATAGATGTGTTATTAATATTACTTGATTGTCCTTAATGAAACATGCAACGTTAGCAAAGAAAAGGGCAAACTAAGGTAAAAAAAAATACAATAGGATCCTGCTTTAATAGTATACTATCAGATATTAACATGGTCGTGTTATTAGGATGTTTGGAATATACTCAACTGAGATGATATTATACAAGTGACCATGATGTTATTATACAAGTGCCCATAACTCCAAACAATTTAATATTGAATTAATCAGAAAATCCCCATGATCTTATCATTATTCCGCCGGTGAAAGATATTTTGATTTGAAAAAGATTTGGGTTATCACATTTGTATATCCATTAATAACAATATAAAATTAGTGTTGACTATAGTAGTTATAAAATAATATTGATCTCCATCACCAAAAATTATAAATACAAATATCAACTTGACATATTCGATATTGTCTGTAGTTGAGATATGTTTTAGATACGTAAATGTGACATATTTGTCCATTGTTAATTTCTTTAGCTGTAAGAAGAATCTATTCGGAATTTCGGACTATATAAACTTTAGTTATGGCTTAATGATAAGGTTGTGGAATTTTCGTTTACCGAAACGAAACACACATTCATCGATATCCATAATTCACATTTTTGGTGATGGCATCGTATATAATAAAAATTCTATAAATTAATAATGTTAATAATGTTGGGACTATAATATTTTATTAATTATTTTTAGATTTTTTATTTTAAAATATAATTTTTATAAAATAATAAAAATATTTGATTTAACCGTATGTATTAAGTAAATTTTGAAATCTGACTCTCATATGGCATTGACTATATGATTTGGTATATATAAAATATGTTGACTAGAATTTAAATCTGGTTTTAGATATAATTTTAGTAAATATCATCAAAATATAATAAAATATTAAGATAATATAAAGATAATTTCATTGTGAATGTAAAACAAATAATCTAATGGTTTGTTTAAATTATACATAAATATAAATTATTAATTTATGATTATAATGGAATTATAAATTTATATAATTTTTTTAAAAAATATTATTTTATTATTTAATCAATTTGTGTCATATTTAGATCTTTATCGAGTAGCAATCTATAGAGTTTCTACTGTATTTGAATTTTGATATATTTGTGGTAACCAAAACATTGTTACAGTTGGATAAATGCACTTAGTGTACTGCCAAGTAATAGTAGATTTATCATTGGGTAAACATTTTATCTGTTAATTTTAATTTGATTCGCTATTTATTTCGATTTGGTCCAAATTTTAGATATCTGTAATTATTCTGAGAAAATTAATAATAAAATCATTATCCGTGAAAAAAGAGTACATTATAAATACTAAAATTTTCAGAGTGGACATCAGATCTGCTCCGGCTTTTATACAAATAGTTGTATATCTATATTAAATATATAGTTTAAAGTATATAAGTTGTCGACAAAAAAGTATATAATTTATATAATTATCATTTTAACATATAACTTTATTATTTATAAAAACAATTAAGAAAGGAATATAATCTTTATAAATACAACAAAAGTTTCTTAAATTTTCTGATTTATAACAAAATAATTAATTTCAAAATTTACGCAACATATAGTTTCACTAATTGTTACTTTTATTTTATATTATGTTAAAGTATTTTTTGAAAATAAACTTGTATATTTTTTTGTATTTTTACTTGTATTGTATAGAATGATAAGATATCTTTAAACATCCGTAAATATTCGCAAATATCCATAAAATACAAAGAAAATCATAAATGCTTAAAATTATAGTATTATTATCTCTGTGCCTAATCCTAAACTTTGTCCCCGTATAAATTTACATATTAATTCATTATTAATTTATGTTTTTAATATATTAAGCTGTTGACATACTGATATTGGGCTTCATTTTGGAATGGGCCGATTGATTGACTGGACTGGACTTAAAGTTGTTCAATAATAATTTTTTGGGTTTAGTTGAGTTTTAGCAAATTCGCGTGACATAAAGTGCTAAATAATTAGAGCACAAAAATAATTAGAGCACAAAGATTAGATTTGGAAGAAACATGTCAAATCGATGAGCTTGTCTGCTGAAGTGCCGATTGTGTATTTATTTACATATACGCTCACTACAATCATAAGAAAACTAAACTAGATGATTTGTGCATATATTACTTTTTAATGACTTCAAAAATTTGAGTGAAAATTTTGTTACAGTTTGATAATATTAATGTTGTTTATTTCTGTTTGGTTTTACAAATTCTAAAACTGTATTAAAGCCACAATATTTAATATTTTCAGATACTTATTTGAAATACTGAAAACTGGAGATATTTTAAGTAAACTATTTATTAGCTGGATTCCGACAGAAGTGAGAGGGAAAAAAAAAACAGCATCAGTACAGTACGTAATTCAAATTTTATTGTCCGATTCGATTCACAAACCCCAAAAGTCAACAACATAATAAGAAAACTAGGACAATAGTCTTAAGAGTCGCAAACATATCTTTCTGCTAGGATCGAACCGCAATGTGCACAAAGAGTTTCGTAAGCCTCATCTAACGACGTCGTTCTGGCGACCAATGCGGCAACGAAGGGCTGAAATGAGCAGACACAACCCTAGAGTCAAGCAGCTCCATGATCGGCGTGAAGCTCACGCACCTCGGGACCTTATACTGATTAATCGAAGCACCTCTCGAGATTGCATAGTCCATGAGCTCCTCAAACGTACCGCTCTGCACCACACGTATCTCCAACGGACCAATCGACTTATCCGCGACACGGCTCTGCCTATAAACCGAGTTGAGAGACTCCTCCATCTCCAAACAGCACTTAGCCATGACGTCATCACCAGGAACCGCGTTGGTTAGCTCCCAGTAGATCACGTAGTGCCCCGGTATGGTCCTCGTATCCGCGTAGCTAGTATACTCGATCACACGCGTTCCTTGCGCCGCAAACAACTTAGACGCATTCTCCACGGCCTTCTGCAGCTCGGCCTCGTCGGTTTTATCGGACTCGATGCTCAGCAAAACGTTCTTCCTCCTTATGAACTTGAACTGCGGAGCCGAGTTGTGGTACCCCGTGACGCGGAGCACGTCGCCGACTTTGTAACGGCATAGCCCCGCGTAGGTCGTGATCACGAGCTCGTACTCTTTCCCTACTTCGACATCGGCTAGCTCCACGAGCTCGGTCTCATCTCCCGCTCCTCCGTCGTGGGGGAGAAACTCGAAGTAGGCCATGTTGGGCATGATCGTGTAAGAAACCTCCGAGGGCTTACACATCGGTTTTAGGTTAATCCCGAAGTAACTTTCTGAGGAAGCATACATCGTGCAAGCCATTGGTAACCCGCCGCTATAGTACTCCAACGTGGGGATATACTGAGCCATTGCTCCGGTAACGATCACGTCGAGGTACTTCGTGTTGGGCCATATCTTAGTGACGATCCCTTCCCAGTTATCCTGCGAGCAAACCTCTACCAAGAACTCAGCGAGTTCTTGATCCGGTTTGGTC
The DNA here is from genome assembly GCF_000695525.1 of Brassica oleracea var. oleracea. NCBI lineage: Eukaryota > Viridiplantae > Streptophyta > Magnoliopsida > Brassicales > Brassicaceae > Brassica > Brassica oleracea. Next base: position 964,733 of record NC_027748.1, read on the forward strand.
AAAATCTTCGACATGCGGGTTTTAATCGCATGGTCGGAGATTCTTGAACTTAAGGTTCCGGTTGAGATGTCACGAGCCAGCTCCTTCCAGTTGTTCTGGAGGAAGCTTATGGCGCGGAGGAGACCGGAGGCAAAGACTGCTCCGAGACGGAGGACGTCGTGGCGCATGACCAGACCGCATAGCATTTGAGCGTACATGCTTTGGGAGGAGTCAGAGCAGAGGATGGCTTCGTTGGGGCTGGTGTAGACGTTGTAGGGATCGTATGGTCGTCTCTTGAAGTGGTCGCTTTTGTAGTAGCTGGTGAGAACCGGACGAGCCGGTAACCCACCCGGCGTCTTGGACTCCGACTTCACAAACAGGAAGTATAAGCCTTTGCCTTTGTCTAATCCCGGCACGTAGCTGTTAATTAATCACATATTTTTGGTTAATTTATTATAACAAAGAATAATTAAAGAACAGCTACAAAAAAGAATAATTAAAGAAATTTATATTTTTTTTGCTATGAATATAGTTAAAGGAAATGTTTAAAGAGTATTTGTACTAACAGATTCATCACGGGCATGAGAAGACTGTACAAAAGCTGACGTCGGTCTAAGTCTTCGTCAATTGTCGGCATTAATTTTCTTTCACCAGCAGATGTCCCAGAGCTGCATATACGTACAAAAATTATGCTATGGTCAACTATAATGATTTTATAAAAGTGCTATGATATTAACTATTGATAAAGTTGTCTTACTTTAATTTGTGACTATAATTATTTTATAAAAAAATATGTTATTAACTATTGATAAAGTTGTCTTACTTTGTGACTATAATCATTTTATAAAAAAATTATGTTATGATATTAACTATTGATAAAGTTGTCTGACCTTGTGAGAAACTCGGTGATGGGGTGAGAAGACAAGATCGGAGAACGGTCACCGTTGGATATACGTTGAATCTCGGGCTTTAAATCCTCGTAAGTCACCACGGGAACTTTGGTCTTGAATGTTTTCCGATCAGTGGAGCCATTAAGGCCGAAACGTTTCAGATATTCGGTACCCGAGTTACGGCTGAGTATCTCTCCAAGAACCTTCTCCTGAACCGAGTCAGAGTTCCGTGTCATCTCCTCAATGAAACTGAGAGCCTTCGCGTCTTTCTCAGAGGTCGTCCGAGATTGAAGAGGTGAATCAACAGCCATGATTGATCGAATGTTTTCTTGTAAGAAAAGAGAACGTGTGTTTAATATTAGCAAATGCTTTACTCGTTTGATTGATGAGGATAACTCGGCGAAGAGTGGGTTGTATTTATAGGAGGGGAAGTGCCACGTAAGTGTTATCCACGTGGATGTACGTGTGGGCCCGAGAGTACTTTGGTTAGATTATTTGACTTGATCTTTGTTTGTCACAGGGTTGTAGCCGAGACGGGGGACAAAAGGTACAGTAGACAAGTAATCTAATGTCAGTTTATGAAGACATAGAGGACCTACATGTCCCTGCCATGCAAGCGTTTACAGAAGTTTTGAGTTTTGTCTTTAGTGGTTTATTAGGCGTCATTACGGACTTAAGTGGCTCGTTTTTCTTGTGACTCTTTTGTTGGTCGTCGATTAAGACGGTCAAATTCTAATACGCTTTGCTTATAACGCTAATAACGGAGTTACTAAACTAATCGTGATTAAGTAGTAAAATAATATGTAGCTTGGGGGATCACGTTGTTGTTTTGGAGGCAGTTAGTTGATACACTATGACGTAAAGTATTAATTTGTGTATGCTATTTAGTGCCAATATAATTGTTCTATAAATTAAGAAAAAAATTATACTAAAAGATTTCAAATCGTCTAAAACATATATCACGCGTGATTATGATTATATATGATTGGTGTCAATGGTTTGGTGTATATATATAACTATACATTGGTTTCACTATCTAGCTAGCGTTTAAGATCGGATTTGGAGTTTGACTGAGTACAAATATAATACATAAATTCCTTGAATTCACATTCATCATATCTTTGTTTAGTATATCTTTAATCAATACATAAGCAAACTCCTAGGACGGATGAGAATCCGGAATTGCAATTCTATGAAAAGTTGTATCAAATTCACGTGTATGCATTGAAAGAATTTTTTTAACAAAAATATAATGAACTAGGGTTTATAGTCCGTGAAAGAGAGAGATAAAAATATATTTAACAGTCACATTAGTCTGCTTGCTAGGTTTCTTCATGGAAGCTGGCAACTATGTAATGTTATGATTAATTGACTATTTTTATAGTGTGAATGAGCTTTTATAGAAACTATAATATTTTAACAAAGGAGTGTTCATCGCAGTTAATAGCCAAAACATATTGTAATATATATACGTAAGTTTAGCTTAAACCAATATATTAGCACCGTAAAAGCAAAGAATGGCCTGTATGGACATTTCGTTTGAGTTCATGATCGTCGCTCGTGCTGTACCCTCCCCAACTTGCTCCATTTAATTCCTAGGGTTTATCTCTTGTCTATTCTTATTGTTATTTTTTTAGATAACAACGGTATTAAGTTATAGTACATTTTTTCGAGACCTTGATCTTCCACTTCCAGCTGCCCAAGTTCTTCTAAAACAAGTTGATCATTACTAACTTCTGTAAGTTGTTAGCTCTCGTTTGTGTTCGCCATTCATCAACACACTATACTCTTCTTTTTGATAAAGAACTAAAAAGAAGTTACGAAGGAGCAACGTTTAATTATTCAGGATTTAAATAATATGCCACATTGCAGATTGACGTATATTTGTTGATATGATTAATTGAACATGCTTTCTTGGATTATGAGTTGTCAAAACTAAAATAGACAGATACCGAAATCTATAGACATACAACACTATTTTCTTTTTATTAGTCTATTTCTTTACCACCATAGAACACCACAATTTAAAAAAATGTAATGTATCAACTACACATTTTTTTTTATTTTTTTTTAGCAACATAAAAGACTTGATTAAGCAAAGAGTTTTAAGGGCCTACACATTTATTTATGTTTAACGCCAGAAACAAACCTAAAAAATGTGTATCTGATATAATACAGATTCGGTCATAGCGATGGTCACTCGACATGTGGGCCTTGAGATAATAGTACTATGACTAATTTGAAAGCCAATGAAATAACTTATGAGTACCTAACGAAATGAAAAGAAGATAAGTCATTATTTTAGGAAGAGACTAATCGCACGGATCATGCATTATCTTTGATTAGACATTTCGGGAACATTTTTTTCTTCTGGAAAACAAATTGCTCATTAGAATAGTCACTTCAAATACCTCGCCCATACAATATCAATAGGTTCATTAGGATATGAATACTACTATACTATTTATTAGACTATTCGAAGGTTTATTTACTCGCTAATTAATAGTCTTATCCCCTAAAGATACCACCCAAATTGTTTAATATGTACTTATTTGTACCTTCAATTAACTCTCACATTATTAAACTAATATATTGACAAAAAACTAATATATGGTTTATATGGAAAATATTATTTTTTTCAAACTTTAAATATAAATTATATATAATTATATTGTTGGTTTATGTAGTACTTTTCAAATACATTTTAGGTAAATAAAAAGAAAAAAACTGTATATATTTATTATTTAACCAATTAATATAAATGCAAGAGCTTAACTTGTTTATGTGTAAAGCAGTCGGATTCGGATACATATACATACTTATAAATTACAAATCATATTTAGGCGCGTAATACTGTAAGAGTAATATACTTTGTTCGGTATTCAGTAGATACGTACACGTTAATTTGTTGTCAATAGTCATATAATTAAAGTCAACATTGTACAGTACCCATGTTGACTGTGGTTAACATATATCCTTGAATAAGGTAGACAATAATACTGATAGTTTTCCACGATGCCTTTTTAAACTGCAAATTTAGATTCTTGAATTGAATATCAAACTAGCTCGCAGATTCAACTTGAGCTAATACATCTACTGGACGGCACGCCATAGTTGAATGAAGTTAATTAAAGTGACAATGTCAGGATCATTGGACAAAATGTTGAGATATTTTTTTGTAACCAAACAAATTTAAGGAAACAAATATAATTGTTTTTCGGTAATAATTGTTTTTTTAAACAATTCTAATCGATAAAATTAAATACTAATATTTTTTCTTTCTAAAATAACTAGGCGTTTAATATATACTAGGTGTTTGCCCGCAATTTTGCGGATAATTATATTATATAAAGAATTATATATTATTTTTATACTGTTATAATTTTTGAATAATAATTAGAAATTTAAAATTTTAATTTTTAATTACAAATATTTGGATAATAAAAAATTTCAGTATATATTTTTAGAAGATATGTGAGATTTAAAATAGTTAAAAAACATAAACTTTAGTCATTAAAAATCTTTCTCTTACAGAAAATATATTATAATTAATTCAGATAATTGGTTGTAGAATTACTTTATATTTTAGTTTAACACATGAAAAACCAAAAATAATCTAGCTCTCAACATAAAAAAAAAAGAGAGTGTGTTTTTTGGTGTAACTCCAATATGACCAATACAATTATCAGAGGCTTTTATTATGAAAGATCTTTTGTAAAGGGTTTTGTGTGGGGCTTTAAAAACATAAAATTTATAATAATTCTTAACCTACAAATATAATTCTTTGATATAATAATATATAACCGTTAAATTTATTTCTATACAAAATGCTAAAATATTTTATTTAATTATATACAACTAATTGATGAAGTAAGTTTATCTTAAAGAATGGTTGAATATTGTTTCTTACTTTTAATTTACATTATATTTTTCATATTTGACTTTAACAATTGTAGAGATGGTCATTTTTATTGAACTTCCTTACTAAATTTATCTTAACATTTTAAAAACACATAAAACTAATTAGTAGTAACACAAAAAAGAACATGCACCTCGACAAACAAATAAAAAATTAAATACATAAGAATATAAAAATACCAAGTATACAACAAACATATTTTATTATTCTTCCATCTTGTTCTTTTATTTATGTCTGTTTTTTCACTATTAAGAATAAACATACTAATTTTATTATAATCAAAGCTATATGAATTATATTAATAGAGTATTAACTCTAGAAAAATCCTCTGAAAAATATTTTGATTAATATAATTAAATGACTTACCATATAATAATGTTAATTCATCTGATTATATTAATAGATGAATTAAATAAAAAATTTCTTGATTAATATACGTTTCAATAACTTACCATAAAAAATTATGTTTTAAAATATAAAAATATTTTATCATTTATAAAAGTGATAACGCATATATGATATCAAATTATCTTTCAGAGAGATGGCCGAGTGGTTGATGGCACATTATCAGTGGAAAATGATTGGAATTTTTTTAAATTGTTTCTATAGTATAATATGTATATAATGAATGAGTGTTAATTAATATTATTAAGTTTAGATTAATTAGTTTAGTAAACTCTATGATTTATTTTATTCACTACTAATATAAACATAAAAAAAACGCTTTGTTTCTATAGTATAATATGTATTTATATGTATTTTATCAATTTATATAATGTAATCTAGATATTTAATTATTTATATAAACAAATTATGTTAATTCATCTATATTGAAGATGTTTAATTGTATTTTTGGAAACATAAATTAGATTAGGTAATTGTATGAATAGTTTCCTTTTAAAAAATTTAATTAAATAAATAAAAATAAAAAACCATAAACCAATCAAATTATAGAGCTCTTCTAAGAGCGACACGTCAGCATAAATCACTAAAGTGATTTCTCAATTAATATATAGGAGGACAAGTTTTAATTATGAATTAGGCCCTAAACTTCCTCCACGAGATATCCAATAAATATTGGATAGTAAAAAGAGTAAAATTTCTAAACTATGGATTTTCATTATGAGAAAATAAATAATATGATTTATCTGAAAACAATTAAGGGATAGTTTATTACTTTCAAATTATGTTATACATATATATATATTAAGTTTGTTCTATATACTAGTGTTATTTTTAGAATGAAATAACATAGAGCGTTCTACTTCATTAATTTCGTGTATACAAAAATTTATCATTTGTCTTGTGCAACTGTATTGTTATTTATGCTGACTTGTCGATCTTAGAAGAGCTCTCTAATTTATCATTTGTCTTGTGCACAAAAATTTATCATTTGTCTTGTGCAACCGTATTGTTATTTATACATGTATAGTGGATATTATTGTGCAACCGTATTGTTATTTTTAGAATGAAATAACATAGAGTGTTCTACTTCATTAATTTCGTGTATACAAAAATTTATCATTTGTCTTGAATGAAATGAATGTTTCTTCCATCAATTTTATCAATAAATAAATAAAATTTAAAGCAAATCATTTCATTACAATTGTCGAACATATTTTATTTTTTTGTTTATATTTTCTTTTTTTTATTCTATTCATTTTCATCCCACTAATTCCATTATATATTTACCATAAGAATCTAAATTGTAGTTTTGAACATAATGGAGCATACAAAAGATCTGGACAACTATGTTTTTTGTTACCATTTATTTTTTTGGTAAAAAAATATGGTTTCACCTTTTTATCGGAAATCCAAATATTGTAAATAGTCACTTTCAATGCGAATCGAATCTATGTGGCGGTAATTTCAGTCAGAACCTGGACTACTATTTTTTTTTATTACCATTTAATTTTGTCTGCTAGGCTGATCTATTCCATCAGGTAACTGTATCTACTTATAATCGAAATAGATAAATTTGACCAATTCAACAACGTGTTAAAACGAAAGTAAAGAAAGAAACAGAACACGATTCTATGCTAGGGACATATATAGAGATCCAAAGAAGGCATGGCGTCACATTGCTGTGGATACTGGAGACGATACCTTCGGATATTGTAGACTTGGGAGTTAGGACCATTTTTTCTACGCCAACCATTCTGCAATATTTTCTAGAACTTGAAGTGTTTTTGGTATATATCTACGACAATTTGTTTCCACAGTTCAATATTATCAACACAAACAAAATATGCGGCACGCGAGGTGGGAAGATACAAAACTAGTGATAAGTGAACTATCTACATTTACAACAATAAAGTCTATACGTGTTTACGTAATGTATTTAACAAAAAAAAGTGTTTAAATGTATGAAATTCGAGCAGTGGTGTTCAGGAAAGATAAAAAATGAATCTCGAGCAATGAGGTGGAAAACGAAAAAAAAAACAATTAGCCGAATCTAAGTGTATTTATAACATGCCACTGAAATTGCTTAATCAGACACAACTCCATTCTTGATTGAGATGAAGTCCATAGCAATCTCAAGTTTCAAAAAAAAAGTCCATAACAATATAAAACCTTTTAACAAAAAATAAATCATAACAATATATAGCTTAATAGAAATAATAAACCTGATAATAATTGGTGCATTGCGAAATTAAAGATAACAGATCGGCACATGCATGCAAGTTTCCATACTTGGTCCCGTTCATTTTATGTATGTGTGTATATATACATTTATTGCATGCATGTGAATAAATGTTTGTTTAAAAAAAATAGATACACTTTTACGTTGGTATGTCACTGTTATTTTCACAATTTAATTTATTTTGTTTTAAATTTATAAATTTTGAAGTCTACTTTTAAACCAAAATGATCGAGCCCTCAATAATAGTGAAGAACGAACATACACTGCGTTTTAAAAAGGAAAAGGCATGTTTATTTTTGACCAAACAATTGTACATGTTTCGGGATCAGAAAGATCGTGTAAACATAAAAGCATAAGTTAATGGGCAAACACTGTCGTTGTTTTTCTTTACAAATGTCCTGTCATTTCTGTTTTTTCTTTTCTTACATTGTTGGATATATGAATTTTGATGTGTTTTATAGAAACAAATAAAGCGTTTTCTACCCTCTATTTTTTCGTGGACACAATTATATATTAAACTTTGGAGTTGATAGTTATCCATCAACCAGTAATCAAGTAGTAGGCTTTTCTCCCAATACATTACATTTTATTTGTAACGCCAAAGGCTTGCAATGATTCTTTTATAACTATTAAATTTTATTACAAATTATATTAAACCTTTGTTCTAAGAAAAATATTAAATTATATCCTAGTTAATATTTTGAAGCCCATTAAAATGTTAAAACTTCCTTAGTTTGAGAGAAATTCTACATAGTACATGTTCAAAATATTAGAATTGTGTGCAGTTCTCACTATGTATCAGAGCTGGTATATTTTGAAAACTATCTTGTAGTAAGTAATCATACACATATAAACTTATCTACAAAGTCAACGCCTGACAACGATTAATCAAACTCATTGAACTACAAGTCATTATAAATGATTAATTCATCCGTTTTCAAACTTCAAAATGTTTGAATAAAATGATCCTCTAAGGCCTAAGACTTCGTATGCCAATCAAAAGAAGGATGATCAGAATATGTTTCCCGTATACGAAACTGCCTCTAATGTTCTATTGGTTGAGTTTTTTTTTTGTAAGTTGAATTTGTAATTAAGAAAAATGAAAAAGAAAACAAGAAGAGAGACAAAACCTAGAGAGGGGTGAAAAGAAAAAAATGAGGGAAAGAGACTCTATTGGTTGAGTTATAATATATATATGCAATTTAACAAAACGATCTAGATAATCCATGATTAACAAATGCAATCGCCTTGTTTTTCTTTAAAAAAAAATTGGGGACAAATTAATATCAGTCCGTGACATATTAACGTTTATTCCAAACGCTTTACAGTCTACAGAGCTCTAATACTGATAAAAGACGATTTGCTTTTTCATGGGGCGTCCATATATTCTTTTTCTATATAAAACTATATGAGAGAGCTTGTTAGGATATTATAAATTAAAGAAAGCAATACGTATACGTTATTATATATGACTATATACCCACAAAAGAAAGAGGATCGAGTCGGATGCGGTATTACGACAAAAAAAAAGCCGTAGCAATCCAACCACCTTCTGTTCAGTCGCTTTCGTTTCGAGAGACGTCCAGTTTCAGTGTTCAATTCTTTCTCATATTCTTTACATTGTATGGTTATGATGAAACCCACACGTTTTTATTTGTAGACCATGGAGTTTTAGATAGTTGGATCCGAAAAATAAAACTTGAATCCGGACCCGGATATATATAACTTTCTTCCCTTTATTGATTTTTATAATATCTATTTCATGTAATTTTCTAATTTAACAGAAGTAAAAAAGAATTTTAAACAGAAGCTGACGGGAACGACACATGACTATAGTTGGACCAGGAGGACAATGGGACAACATATCTTTAGTCTTTAGACACAATTAATATGTTTCTTCTTACACCTTTTGTCTCTTTCCCTCATTTTTTTCTTTTCACCCCTCTCTAGGTTTTGTCTCTCTTCTTGTTTTCTTTTCAATTTTTCTTAATTACAAATTTTATTGATTAGTACTTTAATTATGTTCATACGTATTGTCAAATTTCTTTGATCTAGATCTTTGTGTCGAACAAAATCTTTCATTGATCTCTATGTCTCTACCAAAATCTTTGTAGTATATTGTAATTTGTAGGCTTCCCTCTTCTTTTCACAGTTTGTAGGCTTTTATTTTGGTCAAGGACAATTTGTATACTTGTTAATTTTATATATAAATATAATGAGCTACATTTACTCCTGCTCGCCATATTACAACACATACTATTTAGTCATTTTTAATAAACTATTTATTCATCTTTAAAAGTAGGCGGAACCCATACTAATATACAAATCAATGTGCATTTTGTGTTTATATTTCAGAGCGACATAAATTAATTCAAAAGATTCGAAGACATGAAATTTTTTAAAATACAGTATCTAATAAGCTACACCTACACCAGACCATTTAATTAATTACAAGCAGTTGACACTAAGCATGTATGAATATAATAAGCTACATTTTCTTCTGGTTGCTATATTACGTTTTAACCACACAAAAAAAACACAATAATCAATTTCTTATCTGTTAATGGGCCATAAGAAGAATAAGAAATTGATTATTGTGGGCAGGTTGATAAATATAAAACAAAATATATTAGTTGGCCGAGCCCCTTCAGTATAAATATTAATGGTCTATCCCTTGTCTATTATCGGAGAATCATTACAACTTCTTTTTGTAGCCACATGTCATCACTAAAATGATTCTTAGAATCATTAGAAAAAGATGTTGGTTCATCTAATTATATAATAAGCTTTTTATTAAACTAACAATAAATTCATCATTAATGTACTTTATTATTTCATTAAATAAAATTTACGGAATTGCTTAATGTAGCTAAAGTATATATGGCAATTAATGATTTTGAATAATAAAGATTTGATAAAAAATAGTTTATCTTCTATCATATTTGTTTAATTTTAAACTGTTAAATAAATTAAACAACCACAATAACCATATAATAAAAATTTAGATTTTTATGTATATGTTATATTTTGAATTTTTACAAATGGCTATAAATTACTAAAACTGTTAAAAGTCTCACATTCAAATTTTATGATCCATGGTTAAAATTTTTTGTTATGACAAAATACAAATGATTACAAAAATTATATAAGTAAAAAGTATAATTTAATTAATTATTAAGATTAATATATATATCGTTTTAAATTAAACTATAAACCATATAAAATACAATATTTTAGTTTCAAAATTTACTTTGAACAATTTTTTTGATAAAAATTTTGAACGATCATTGACAACTTAATTATTTTTTAAAAAATTATAACTTACTAAAACTATTAATCCCACAATGAAAATTTTGTTCTCAGTAATTTAAATGTTTTTCTATAAAAGATACAAATGATCAAAAAAACTATATAAGTAGAAATCATCATTTAATAGACATTAATATTAAAAATATACTAAAATATATTATCTCTGTTAGTATCATTTAAATTTAATAACATATCCTATCAAATATAAAAAAAATATTTCTATCAAATATAAAAAAAAAAATTTTTGGATTAATAAAATTGATTTATATGTCCGCACCAATTTAATTATATATTTAATAGTTACTGACTTTTAATTATTTAATATATATTTATTATTTCATAATATGTAAAAATATTTAATACATAAAATAATTTATATATAGAATGTTGATTCCGCGCAAGACGCGGATCTTAACCTAGTTAGTTGCGTATACGTATGGGCCTAGATTTCTTCAAAGCACCACTAGTTAACTGATTGATTCCTAGTTCAAAGAATTATCAAAGCCTCAATGTTGCAAGCTTTGATTGATATGTATCGCAAACGAGACACATGTGCCTAAACAATCCTATAGAAGCTGCTCTCTGTTTGTAAATCTCCCGAGGCCGCTTCTTTTGTTAAAACTTTTCGTAATATCCTCAAATAATAAATACTCGACAATGATGTTGATAATTGATAACGTTATGGGTCATTCAAATCGAAAGATAAGAGTTTGTGATGTTTTCAAAACCCACGTGTATTAATCTTCTTGAATCTTAGCCACATCTTCCTCGTTAATAATCCCAAGTCCTAGGTGGAAGCAAGAAGCATCATCCAAACACATGGAAGAAGCTCAAACTCTAACGTTCACACTAATCTTCGTTGCTCTTACTCTCATCTTCTTCATCGCAAGAAACAGAACCAAGCGTAAGCCGAAACTTCCTCCGAGTCCACCTTTCGCGCTTCCAGTTATCGGTCACCTCCGCCTGCTCAAGCCGCCGCTCCACCGCGTTTTCCATTCCATCTCTCAGTCTCTAGGCGGTGCTCCCATCTTCTCACTCCGTCTCGGCAGCCGACTAGTGTTCGTTGTCTCTTCACACTCAATCGCAGAGGAATGTTTCACGAAGAACGACGTCGTACTAGCGAACCGACCAAACACAATCGCTTCCAAATACGTCTCATACGACCACACAACCATGGTCACAGCTCCGTATGGGGAACACTGGAGAAACCTCCGCCGCATAGGCGCCGTGGAGATATTCTCCGCTCACCGGCTTAATAAGTTTCTGTCTATACGCCAGGACGAGGTCCGGCGGCTTATAGTTCGTCTCTCACGGAACTCTTCACACGTAAGTGTGGTTACAACTCATTCAGATTTTGTAGAGTGTGAATTAACCTTAAAAAATCTTAAATTACTAAATTGAGGTAAATTACTATTGGCAACATTCTATTTCTTGAAATGTGTATCGCTAATTATGGATATAAATCTGTGGAAAAAATCAATAAGTTGAGCAAAATTCTTTTTGTTTTGTTGCTAATCGATCAACCCTATGAAATTAAACATTTTTGGCTAGGCGACACTGGTATATAATTTTCATTGTGACTAATCGAGTTTGTTTGGTGTCGGTAGACAAATCTCTATAAGATTAGTCTCGGCTGGACAGACACCATGGTTATTCAAAAGAAAAATTCTTTTTGTAAATTACAAAAATATTTTATGAAATACGAATTGTTTTTAATAATAACGAAATATTTGACATTTCAAAATGTGAAATTATTTGATTTTAGTTTTCTTCTTCTACCATGTAAACTAACATCTGCTGAAACAGTCAAAACCTAAGTGAAGTCATGTGAATCGTGTTGTTGATTTAAAGCAGTGATCTAAAATACAGCCTAGGAAGACGGTTATGCGCTATATAGTAATCGACCGTACTATTTTCATGTTATACAATGTTTTATGCGGATTTATATAATTAAATCTGGAAGAATAATAGCGTTTAGGCGGACATTATGCGGTCTACGCGGCGGATTTTAATCATTAATATTCAAAAAAATAATATAAATATTATTATTATATTTTATTAATGTTATTATTTATATTACTTTTACTTATTTTATGTATTTATATGATTGTAGATATTATTATAATTGTTGCAAAATTATTTTAAATTTATCATTTTTATATATTTAAAATTGCTTTTATTTTATAATTTAAAACTATTTATATATGTTAAAATATATACTTATACATAAAATTGGATTTAAAATATATTTATGTTCATTTTTTTTCAAAAATAATGTATATATATTTATCTTATACTTATATGTAATGTAAAAGTATATATCCGTATATACCACGTTTAGGCGTCCGCTTATACGGCTAATCGTTATACAGTCATCTAAAACGCGATTTAAAGTATAGATATATATTATTTGTAGGAGTTTGCCAAGGTGGAGATCAACTCAATGTTTTCTGACTTAACATTCAACAATATCATCCGCATGGTGGCCGGAAAACGTTACTACGGAGATGGTGCAGAGGAAAACTCTGAGGCTAAACTCATAAGGCAGCTTATCGCGGACCTGATGAACATTTTTGGTGCGGGAAACGCTGCTGACTATGTACCTATCCTGCGTTGGGTAACGGGTTTCGAGAAACGGGTTAAAGAGCTCGCTGGTAGGTTTGATGAGTTCTTGCAAGGATTGGTTGATGAAAGGCGATCAGCTAAGGAGAAAGGGAACATGATGATCGATCACTTGCTTTCTTTGCAAGAAACACAACCTGAGTACTACACGGACTGCACCATCAAAGGAACCATACTCGTAAGTTATAATCTAGAACGTCATTTAATTTGTTTATGTTGTTACAAAAAAAAATAAAAAATAAAAAAAAGTTGGGTATGTCATATTGAATGCTTGTAAGTAACCGAGAGTGTAACGTGTAGTCTTTGATACTGGCGGGGACTGATACATCAGCAGTAACATTGGAATGGGCATTGTCGAGCTTATTAAACCATCCAGAGAAATTAAGAAAGGCGAGAGAAGAAATCGACAGTAAAATTGGTTTAGACAGGCTTGTGGAGGAATCAGACATCTCAAACCTTCCCTGCCTTCAGAACATTGTGTCTGAAACATTACGTCTATACCCTGCGGGACCTTTGATGGTGCCTCACGTCGCATCGGAAGACTGTAAAGTAGGAGGGTATGATATGCCACAAGGCACAACACTATTGGTGAATCTATGGGCTATGCACAGAGATCCTCAGCTATGGGATGATCCCGAGACTTTCAAGCCAGAGAGGTTCGAGAAAGAAGGGGAGGCTCATAAGCTAATGACGTTCGGGTTAGGAAGAAGGGCGTGTCCTGGATCAGGACTAGCGCAACGGCTGGTGAGCTTGACTCTCGCGTCATTGATTCAATGTTTTGAATGGGAGAGGACTGGAGAAGAAGAGGTGGATATGACTGAAGCTGGAGGTGTCACAATGCCTAAAGCTAGACCTCTGGTAGCCATGTGTAGAACACGTACGACCTTGGTTGGTAAAATCCTCCACGAGTCCGCTTGACTTTGCCTTTTTTAAAGTAGTATATGTATGACATATCATCCCTAAATTTTTTTTGTGAAAAAAAAAATCGTTCATAAACTTTATTGTTGTTGTGAATTTATGCAATTAATAGATAGACTTGGATACTTTATAACACAAAGTCTACATGATAAATTTATATTTTATATGACTTGCAAAGTGACTTTTTGGCTATAATCTCTCACATTAAATATTAAATCGGTTAAAATCAATATTGACTCTCCTTAATAGATAACTAGATTTATTTATTAGATTAGGTTATTGATTATTGATTATAAATTAATATAATAAAAGTAGCCAAAAATTAAAAACGAATTTCAAGTTTATTAGGTTAGATAATTGAACAAAAATTAATATAATATAAAAATTAGTCATAAAGAAAAGTATATTTTAAAATAGTAAGATGATTTCTATATATTGTGTTGTTATTCAAAAAATAATAATAGAAACAAAAACATGCATAATTAAATATTAATCAAGTTAAAAGTTAATTTTGTAAAATCAAAAAGAGGAATTGAAATTATTTTCAAAGTATTTATTAATAATGAATGTTGTGTATAAAAACTTTTAAAATATTTATTATACATGAGAGTTTTTATTTTAACGCAATAACGAGTATATATATTCTGATGATATATTTTTCAATATAAATAATTTAATATTTATTTTAAACATTTTGAGAATATAAACAATAACAGATAGTCTTTGAATTAGTAATACATGTATATTAAGTGTAAGATGATTATTTCCGTATGCACTGACAAAACTCAAGTTTGATTTAGGGAAATTGCATCTAGTAGCTAAGAAAAAACCAAAATTCATAAAATGACTAAAATCTCATTCTGTTCCTATCTCTCTCTACTCTCTTTCTTAAAAACTAATTTTAGTTTTTTTTTGTTATTTCACAAATAACCCCTTAATTTTATGAGAGTATGTATGAAATCACGTTTTTTATTAAAAAAATACCAAAAGTACTATCACCTGCAAACACAACATTTACAAATTACAATAGTGAGAAAACCAACAAATCTCTAACACGTCACCGGCAATGAATCTCGATTACATAAGACCATGATTAACCCCAATCTCTTAATTGAGGTTCTTAGCTTCGCCTAAGAAACGGTTCTTAGCTTTTCTTAGATTTTAACTAATAAAATATAAGAACCGTCTATTAAATAAGAGATTTAAGAGCCGTCTCTTAAACGAAAAGTGTAAAAAAAAAATGTCAAAATCATGAGATAAGAACTCCGCCTAACATATCTTATCATTACTCTGTATATAAAGAGAGAAAGAGAATATAATCACATATTATATGGTTTTCGTTGCCTGACGCGAACGGAGAACTAGGTCACATTTAACAACAAAGTGTCAAAGACTAAAGAAGACTTAGAAAAAAAGAGAAAGAAGAACAAAAAATGGACTTCGCACTAATCTTTATCCTCTCTTCTCTCTTTCTTTTTATCTCCACCAAAATCTTGCTCACAAGATCCAAACGAAAACTTAACCTGCCTCCGTCTCCGGCGATCTCTTTGCCGTTAATAGGCCACCTCCACCTTCTCAAGCCACCGCTCCACCGCTCATTCCGTTCCCTCTCTAAAACCATAGGAAATGCTCCAATCTTCCAGCTACGGCTTGGAAACCGCCTTGTTTATGTCATCTCCTCACGCTCCATGGCTGAAGAGTGTTTCACTGGTAACGACGTCGTTCTTGCGAATCGTCCCAAGTTCATCGTGAGCAAATATGTCGGCTACAACGCCACCCATTTAATCGCGGCATCTTACGGCGACCACTGGAGGAATCTCCGACGCATAGCGGCCGTAGAGCTTTTCTCGACTCAGAGACTTAATGCGTTTTTATATATCCGTAAGGACGAGATCCAACGCCTCATCTCACGTCTTTCCCGAGACTCCTTACACGTACGCTCCTCTCATGACATTTTTCTTTACATTGTTTTGGTTTTATCCTTTACTAGTTACATTTTTCTTTTACAATCTTTTTCTGTAAACAAGAAACAGATAATCAAAAAGTATCTCACCATTTTAATAGTATAAATATTTTTAATAAACTTACATTATTTAATTTTTTTAAAATCCAAAAAAATACACATTCTTTTTCATTTTCTCTTCAATTTGTTTACTAGATTAATACTTTAATAAAAGAAATTCTTTAAAAAATGTTTTGAAGTCTTTTATTTCCACTAACTTGAGAATCATTTATATAATCGATGTGCTTAGTTTAGTAAGAAAGTAAGTTTTTCCCAAGGCTGGCGTGTATATATAAAACTATTTCACACCACCCTTATACTATTATATATACTCCCTAATCTTTTTTTAATCAAATACTCCTAGTTACACATGCCGCGAGCATAAAACTTGGCGACAAAAAAGGCAACATAACTCAAACTTGAATCCAACTTATATAATAATTTGTATTTAGGTCTGATCGTATTCAGTTGGTTAAATATTTGGTTTCAGTCCAAAATAAACACAACCATATTTTTGTTAATCATTTTTAAATATGTTAACGCAAACAAAACAGCATAATTTAAGTATACTTGTTAGTTTCCTAGTAACGTTTACTCTTGTTTATAATGGTACTTCCAGGGTTTTGTGGAGGTGGAGATGAAATCACCATTAGCCAATTTGGCATCCAACAACATCATCAGAATGGCGGCCGGGAAGCGATACTACGGTGAGGAAAATGACGAAGCTAAATTCGTAAGGAAACTTGTGGCCGAGGTGGTGACCAGCGCCGGTGCTGGTAACCCAGCTGATTATCTTTCGATTGTTCGTTGGTTCACCAATTATGAAAAGCGAATAAAGAACTTGGGGAATCGGTTTGATGCGTTTTTACAAAGAATTGTCGACGAGAAACGTGCAGATAAAGAAAAAGGTGAAACTATGATCGACCGCTTGCTTTCTCTCCAAGAAACACAACCGGATTACTATACAGATGACATCATCAAAGGACTCATACTCGTAAGTACTTATCGATAAGTAGTTATTATATAAATACAATAAAGTTTATTAATAACCAATATGCGCAGACTCTGACAATTGGAGGGACAGATACCTCAGCGGTGACACTCGAATGGGCCTTGTCAAATTTATTGAACCATCCAGAAGTACTAAAAAAAGCGAGAGCTGAAATAGATGACAAGATCGGTTTTGACCGGTTAGTAGACGAACCGGACATAGTCAATCTCCCTTATCTCCAAAACATTGTGTCGGAAACACTACGTTTGTATCCTGCGGTTCCGCTACTACTACCTCATGTGTCCTCGGATGATTGTAAAGTAGCGGGATACGATGTCCCTCGTGGTACGATGGTGTTGACTAACGTGTGGGCTATGCATAGAGATCCGAAGTTATGGGAAGATCCGGAGCTATTTAAGCTGGAGAGATTTGAAAAAGAAGGGGAGGCTGAGAAGCTATTGCCATTTGGGATGGGACGAAGAGCTTGTCTTGGAGCTGGACTTGCTCAACGGTTAGTGAGCTTGGTTCTTGCAACTTTGGTTCAATGTTTCGAGTGGGAAAGGGTGGGTGAGGAACTTGTGGACATGACTGAAGACAAAGGAGTCACGTTGCCTAAACTAGTGCCGTTGCGAACCATGTGCAAATCACGTCCCATTGTTGGTAAACTGATATAATGTTTTCTTCAAAATATTTACCGTTATTTACTCTTTCTAAAATTATTTATTAAAAAGTATTTGTTTAAGTGACCACTTTTTATGTTGACATTTTTATGTAACTTTTAAAATCTTGCGTAATAGTCGCTTGTAAGATATCAATTTAACATAGACTCAAGCTATCACAGATATAATTACAAAATGTTACAGAAACTACCGAATCCCATGCAACATAAGTTTGTGGCTACATTATATGGCCGTGCTAGTTATTCGGAAGACGGGCTTTTGTAAGTTGTAACGATAAGCTCATGGAAAGATTAATTCTGAGCTTTTGGAGCAAGAGCCGAGAGGTGGCTTTGATTAGAATAATGCAATGGATTCGTAGGAACAAGTGGGTTTAATATAATAAATTATGAAAATCGCCTAGGCCTGCCCATATAATAAAAACGTATATGCATGCGTGTCCACCGAAGAAAATAATAGAATTTTAAGAAATTTTGAATTTAGAGAGAACTTTCAACAGATTCTTTTTGGATTGATAAGATGAAAGAGACGTGGTTAAGGTCGTCATTATCTGGAATTAATTTTTGACATTTGTTCAGTATTATCAGATCATCATAATAAATAGAAAATTAGCCTATCATTATCAGATTACTATAATACATAGATTGCGTTATCGTCAATACTTATACTATATAAAAATTTATTATCAGTGTCGTACGCACTCTAATAATAAATGGAATTTTATAAGTATTTTCATATTTTTATAAGATCACTTTTGAAAAATATATATTTATAAACGTTCATAAATCAAATTATAGAAACGTTCATAGATCAAATTATAGACAATGTCTATAAGAAATTATACAATTGTATAAAATGTTTAGTTTATAAGATATTTATGAATGGAATTATTAGTTTAGATAATCCAATATATATCTCTTTTTTTTTTGTAATTTCTCCATTCATTCTATTTTTTTCTTGTCAAAGATCTCTGTTCAATCTTTGTTAGAAGTACCTTGAGCCATCAAACTTAACACTCCTAATGTGAAATCGACCAATTCTTATTTGTCAAAGAGAGCTTAATGGTTTGATAAACGTTTTTTAGCGCTAACTAATTAACAACTAGGAGTATTACTTCTTTTTTTGTTGATAAAAAAAATGGATTATTAAAGCATGATTATCCGGGGTTCTTAGTGGGTTTCTTAGTGTGTGAGTCCCCACAAAACTCTTAAGGATCGGTTATAAAAACTACTAATTAAGAACCGATCTTAGTGAGTTTCTTACACTGTTCGCAGACCCCACTGACACGTGACGGTCCGTGATTAGTTTACTTTTTAATTTTTTTTTTTTCTTAGGAATAATCATGGTCTTAATTTACTTGCAACAAATACGAGTGCAAGGGTTAAAAAATGGGTATATAAAATGATGGAAGAGAACATAAGCTAGAGAAAATCAAGAAAGAAGAGGAAAAAGTCATGAATTATACTTTTCTTTTTCTCACCATTCTTATTACTATTCTCATCACCAAGTTGTTTCTCTGGCTCTACCGTTCCAACAAAAACCTTCCGCCGTCACCAAGTGTCTGTTTTCCGATCATTGGTCACCTTCACCTACTTAAGCAGCCGTTGCTTCACCGCACTCTCCTCCATCTCTCGCACTCCCTCGGCCCCGTATTCTCTCTCCGCCTAGGCTCTCGCCTCGCCGTTGTCGTGTCGTGTCCAGCCGCAGCCGAAGAATGTTTTTTAACGAAAAACGATATAGTTTTAGCGAACCGGCCTCGTTTCACGATGGGCAAGTACGTGGCTTATGACTACACCTCCATGGTTACGGCTCCTTACGGTGACCACTGGCGAAACCTCCGCCGTATCACCGCCTTGCAAGTCTTTTCAACGCATCGACTCAACGGCTCAGCAGAAATCCGACAAGACGAAGTCAAGAGGCTTCTACAAAAGCTTTACGGTTTATCCATCCAACGTCCGGCTAAAGTAGGTCCAAATATCTCATCTTGATGAATATCAAACTCATAGATAATCATATTGATTGGTTCGCAAATATTTGTTTTATATTAAATACTTACATAATACGAAAAACGAATAAAATATATTTTATTAAAATTTTAACATATTATCATATATTTCACATGGTTTTTAGTTATAACTACTTTATAGTTTACAGCTTATTATTTTCTTATAAATTATTGACAGTTTCAAATAGTAAAATGTTGACATAGAAGCATTTTTGTAGTTAAATTCTGTATTTAATAAAAACAATATGTTATAGTTGAATTACAAAATGCAGTCATGGCTGGATTCAGCTCTAAATCTGTCCGTGTTAATTTAGTTGATTGCACGAATAGAAATCTAGTTGAAATCAATTATCCTGATTTAGTAGTTGGAGAAGAACGACGCTTAGGTTCACTCCTGGAGTGAATTTTTAAATTCATCTCTCCTTTTATTACCAATCAAAATATCACCTAGATTGACAATAAAATAGATCAATTTATTTAAAAAAATCTGAAATAATTGATAAAAATAATAACGTCAATTTTAATGATGTTAACGCCATTAACTAAACTCCAAACTTTAAACCTAAACCATAAACCCTAAACCCAAATCCTAAACCCCAAACCCAAACCGTAAACCCTAAACTCAAACCTTATATCCTAAACCCAAATCATAGACTTTAAATTCGAACCATATATTCAAATCTAGTCTCTACACCCTAAACTCAAATCGTAAACCCTGAACCCAAATCCTATATCCTAAAGGTTTGGGTTAATGTTAATGTTGTTTTTTTAAGGTTTAAGATTTTAGTTTAGAGAATAGGTTTGGGTTTAGGATCTAGGGTCTGAGTTTAAAGTTTAGGGTTTGGGTTTAGAGTTTACGGTTTGGGTTTAAGGTTTAGGATTTGGGTTTAAGATATAGGGTTTGGGTTTAGGGTTTAGAGTTTGGGTTTAGAATTTAGGATTTAGGGTTTAGATTTAAGGTTTAGAATTTAGAATTTAAGATATAGGGTTTAGTTAGTGGCGTTAGCGTCATTAAAATGAGTGTCATTATTTTTTTTTTAATTATTTTAGATTTTTTAAGATAAAAAATAATGTATTTTATTATTAATCTACGTGGCATTTTGATTGGTAATAAGAGGGGAGGTGAATTTAAAGGTTCAATTTAGAGGTGACCCTAAGTTATGTTAGTCGGAGAACCTATGACGGAACGTTTTCTTTCCTTTTGTATATACTAGAGGGGTGTCCGCGTTTCGCGCGAAATATTATTTTACTGTTGTTAATCATGACTTTATTGATGATATAATTACGTGGTCGTCTTTATCTGTTAAGAGCATTATTTGGTTTTTTATTTGTACTAGATTTTTTAACATTCACATATTTGCATAGATATTTGTGATAGATGAATAACTATATTTTTATTATCAGTAAATAATATATATTTATTATATAATATAAGAAAAATGAAATTATTTATTTTTTAAACAAACTTGTTTCATGTTGGGGACTCGGTTATAGACATATCATATTCGAAGGAGACATTTTTACAGTTATCAATGTTCTTAACAGTCAAGAAACAAATCTGAATATCAAAACAATATCTCATACGATCTCTTTGTGGAATAACTGCTCTGAAGAAATTGAATTTATGCATAAAAAAGGACTGGAAATGGATGTGAAGATGTGTTATCTAAGTCAGCTTTACAAAGTACTATTCATAGTTCATTGTCTAAGAAGCTTTCAAGTGATATCATAGTTTAATTTTTATTAGTTTTTTTTTTGTTAATTTTTAGAGTTTTTTGTATTTAAGATTTTTTTTTCATATTAAGCTTCTATTTCTTTCACAGAATTGATATATATATATGTCATAAAAATTACCATCAAATCAGTTTTACTTATTTATTATTTTGTTTTTAATGAAAATAAACTTTTTAAATAATTTAATTTAAAATAAATTATATATTAATTTGATGTATTCTAAGAATTTGATTGATTTAATTAATTTGCTTTGGTGGATAACTTAAAAAGTTTTCATATGAATCGGGGAAAGCAAGCTTATGTTGTTATATTATATTTATTTGTATATAGAATCTATATATAATGCTAGTGTAATAAAGAAAGAGCATTATTTTTTTGTAACTTCAAAAACATACATTATTACAATTTGTAATTAATCAAAATTGAATAAAATGGTAATTAAATATTTATAAATCTAATTGTTTTCTTATCTTGTTTAGTTGGATTCTCATGAAAAGAAATCGATAGGTTAAACAAATGTTTCAAAATTTGTTGTGTTATTGTTTTGTCTATAAATTACAAAATTTATTGAATTGATATATTTAATTATTGCATCCTTAAATAATATTTTATTAAGACATTAGAGAACTATGTTTTGAGTTGTTTTGTCAAAATTGTACAAAAATCTATGATTTTTCATATTTGTCACGAAAATTTATATGTTAAACTTACTTTTACAAAATTCTTAACTTTGTCACGAAAAACAAAAATCTATGCTTTTTCATATTTGTCAATGTTCTCACACTTTCAAAGAATATATTAGCTTAG
>NC_027748.1:987428-996081 GCF_000695525.1 Brassica oleracea var. oleracea
TGGGGATGGTGGAGATGGTGGGAGTGGTGGGGATGGTGGAGATGGTGGAGATAGTGGGGATAGTGGAGGTGGGTCATTACACTATTATACTTCTCATATTATATTATTCAATTATTTTGGAGATCTCTCTAAAGTTTGAAAATTTCTTGTTTTACTAACTAATTTTGTAATAAAGTTTTGATATTTTTTTGTTCTTTTTTACAAGATCTTGTCATGAGACATGGCATAAGTAATAAAATGGTGGGAGTCACCCATTCTATACGTTAGTAGTGGTGCCCATTTCTCGCAACACATTCTTAATTTTAAGAAAATGTATATTTTACAAATGAATCTGAATGGAGAAAAATAAGTGTTTTTATTGAATAACTAGAGGGGTGTCCGCGCTTCGCGCGAAATATTATTTTACTGTTGTTAATCATGACTTTATTGATGATATAATTACGTCTGTTAAGAACATTTGGTTTTTTATTTGTGTTATATAGTAGTAGGTGGTAGGTTAATATATTTTATGTTTGTTTTCTCAATAATGTATTGTTGTGTGTATAGTAGTATTTGTTAGTGGTGCAATGAGTCTATGATATAAAGCATATTGTATTTTTTTCATATTTTTGAACATTATTCCTTTAAGATGTTTTTTCCTCTCTCTATATTTTGACATTTAGTTGTCACCATCTATATATTTCGTTTACCTTTCCAACGTACAATGCTTCTCACCATCACCGAAAAAGACTCATCTCTGTGCTTGTTCTTCCTCGCATTCTTTCCCTGTGTGATTATCTAATATTTGTTGTAGATCTTGTTTATGAGTTCCCACTTGTGCGGTTGTTTTTCACGGTTTTGTAGGCTGTTCTGGTCAATATTGGGTTTTTTTTCCTTAGATTTAAGCTGATGTTAGAGACTGCATATCCATGGATTGAGTCAGAGTTTATTCATCTTTGATATTGTCTTCCTTGTCGTTGGCTTTCCGTCGGTAGTCTATGCTCGTCTTAGGTTTCAAGATTTGGTTTTTGGTGATCAGACTTCTATGCTCTCTTTCATAACTCAAAGACGGCTTCACGGTTTGCCAATTTCGTTTTGTCTTTCTTTTCCTATATGCTCTCTCATCTCGTTGCAGCTTTCATCGCTGCTCGCATCTCTGGTGTCTCTCAGTTTCGCCATGTTTGCCACTCTAAGTTTGGATAGTGCTTTTTTTCATGTATGCTTTGTGAGCTTGAAAGGTTATTTCTGGTCTCAAGCTTGGACTCTAGTTTCTCGGTAATTGGCTTCCGTTCTCTCTCCTTCAAGTTGTTTTTCTTCTTCTTCTGTTTCCCTTGGTATAGGCGTGCGGAGTGAGTTTTGGAGCTTTGGTCCCTTTTATCAAGAAGGTTGTGGCTCTTCGCTGGCATGGATGCCTTGTATGTGCTTGTTTAGTTTGTGAGGTGTTTCTCACCTCTTAGTTGGTAGTTGTGCTTTCGGTACTTTAGGCATATGTATTCATCCTTCGTGGTGGTTTTGGCCTTCCGGTGATTATTCTTTCTCCAACCCACTTTTTTGATTCTTTGCGTTGATGCTTGATCGTGCTCTTTTGTGTTCGGGGATTACTTTATCTCAGATTTTTATCTTCCTATCATTTTCTAACCTCTATTCGTTCTAGCCAAAACACTATATAGTAAGGTGAAGTAAGTTAGTTTTTGTTCTTGGTCTCTTTTCAACTCCGGACCTTTATTGTGTTAGTGTTATTATGGCATTTTATTTTTCTCTGTGATTCGAGAGATTTTTTGTTTAAATAATGTGTTTTGCTTTAGTTTTTTCTTATTAGTTTGGTTAATTTATGATTTTTAATTGCAAAATAAATATATAATTTGTAACTAAAATAATAGAAAATAGTAAAATTTTATGTTATTTTAGCTGTCAATAAATTAAATATTAAAATATATTTGTATTACTTTATTTATCTTTAATTTTAGTGATAAAAATAGATTATCAAACTTCATATGATATGATGATGGTTAGTGCGGGAATGATTAAATAACAAAAATTCTCAGTTCAACACTACCTATCAAATTAAATCATATTCAAACTAATAGAAATGTCTGTCTTTTTATCTTTTTTGTCTTTTTTTATTTATTAATTTATCATAAATATATGATTTTTTATTTAAGTTACATGGATAATTGTTTGATTAACAAAGTAGTGAATTTTCAAAAAAAATGGAAGAGGACACGTGGCAGCAAACCCCCTGCCACTTGTCGGAAAAAAAGGAAAAATTCTACTTTATATTTATATATACATATATATATATTCAGCCCAAGAAAAGAAAAATTTGATCAATTTTGGTTTTATATCCGGTTAAAGATAACCAAACCATATCAAACCGTAACAAGACCATTTTATTATTCAGGTGGAGTTACGACCGTTACTAACGGGTCTTACCCTAAACGTTATAATGAGAATGATGACTGGAAAGAGATTCTGCGAGGAAGATGAAGGTGGAAAAGAGAAGATAAGCTTGGAGTTCCAGGAGCTAGTTGCGGAGATTCTAGAGCTCTCTTCGGCGGACAATCCAGCAGATTTTTTGCCGGCTCTACAGTGGTATGACTATAAAGATTACATCAAGAGAGCAAAGAAGGTTGGAGAAAAGATGGATAGTTTGTTACAAGGGTTTTTGGATGAACATAGAGCTAACAAAGGAAGATTGGAGTTTACGAACACCATGATTGCTCATTTGCTTGATTCTCAAGAAAAGGAGCCTCATTACTACAATGATGTTACCATCAAAGGTCTCATTCTGGTATGTATTTCTAGACCCTATTAAAATATATGAAATCTAACTTATACACAAATGCTAACTTTCCCAAATAATTATATATGAAATGTATTCTACACAATCTTATAATTTCCGAATATCCTTATATATATCGCGGTTAAACCACAATTAAAATGAAAACAAAATACTATAACAACGGCTTCCATACCAAATGATGAAAGTATAATTGAATTTTCAGACATGAAAATCTATTACGAAACCCACTGATGTTGACACTGTTGGACCCGAATATGACCCTCAGGTGAGGTACCGATAAGCGTGAGCTAGCATGTGGGTTGCGATAAGCCCATCATAACAAAGGGAGCTGAAAGCCGAGCTGACGACTGGACCTGGGAGACATCATAGCAGAGGTCACGACAGAAAGTGAGCTAACACCTTAAGAGACTCGGTCAAGAGGAGCCTAAAGCGAGTTCCGTAATTGAAGCCGAATATCTCGGAGAACAGTTGAAGGGTTGCCAACGAAACCTAGACTATATAAAGACGGAGAAGATAAAAGACAAGCCATCTCTTTTTCCATATATCAACTTTTGTACTAGATTAAAAGCATTACGTATTCTTTAGTAATCATCTCAAGATACATTCCTTTGTATTCATCATCTTTCAACTCATCAATAAAATCATATTCATTCTTCAAGTTTATTTACGGGATTCAGCCCACGATTCTCATTCATCTCTCTTGACCTAACCTAAATCTAAGAAGTAAAACCTTGTCTCTCACAATTGGCGCCGTCTGTGGGGACAAATAATCGAATCCCTTTCTCTAAAGCTTAAAGGATGAATCCATTAGACGGAACGAATCCATCTAACCCCGATCAATCGAACCAGAGCAATAGCTCACCGAATCGCACTGCTCCGGGGGCAAATAACCCGAGAGCCTCCGGAGGGACCAACTCTGGGTCCTCAGCCCTCAATAACCCATCGCATCAATCCGCTCCGAACCAAACGGAAGATCAGCTTTCTGAGATCCGTCGGATGATGCTCCAGTTAGTGGACAAAGCTCAAGAGACCGAGCGAACGGTGCAACAGTTAGCCGAACGGCAGCAACAGTTCGAAGAGATAACCAGATCTCAATCCGCAACGACCCAACCGTCCGTCCACCAGGGAAGAGGAGTCACTTTCCATGAACGGTTAGCTGACCCTTCCTTCCCTAGAGAGCGCCTGAACTTCTCCCCTGATAGCCCAGGTGCAGAAGGGCAGGAACCTGCTTTCCAAACGCCTCGCGCTAGGACAGCTCCTGCGTTTACCCCTCCTATCACCAGCACCATGGGGAGCAATGTAGCTACAACTAGCTCCATGCCTGATCGAAACACCGGTGGGAGCACCCGTTTGCCTCCACCGCCACCTCCTTCCGGGTCTGGAGCAGGAACCAACATACCGTCCGGGGGCAGAACATCAGCTTCGGTGTTTCAAGCTAGGGTTTCAACCCCAAGCACAGACGAATACAAAAGAACGGATGCTGATCCTGCAGCTCTCCGCACTAACCTCGCTCGGAGCCTAAGGACCAATGAGCGACCTATTTCGCCAGCTAGCTGGGAAGACGACCGAGCTCGGTCTCACCAGGAACCTGCTCGCCGAGTATCTGATAATGACCCAAATGTCCTTCCCTTCGAGGGACCTGACGCAATTCGCAGGTACATGGAGCGAACCCACGCAGCTCTCCAGAAATTGGGAGCTCAAGTTCACAAGGTAACGAGCTCAGCTCCCGAAATCGAGAGCTTAATTGAGGAGACTCGTGGAACTCCGTTCACCGATAGAATTGCCAACTCTTACATAAGAGATACTCGAAAAATTAAGATTCCTGAATACGATGGGAACGCAGACCCAAAGGCCTATTTAAGAGCCTTCCGATTAGCTATCGTTAAAGCTCACTTCACAAAGGAAGAGTGTGATGCAGGATATTGCAGAACATTTGCCGAAAACCTGATCGGAACAGCTCTCGAATGGTTCTCCAGCCTCGAGCCGAACTCTATAGACAGTTTCGATCAATTGGCTAACGCCTTTATGAAGCAATATTCAACTCACATCCTGAAACAAGCGTCTGAGGCTGACCTCTGGAAGATCAGACAAGGACTGGAAGACTCACTGCGAGTCTACATCGAAAAGTTCAGAGCAGTAAGAACTAAACTCTCGAATCCCAACGATCAGGTAGCCATTGAGGCTCTTAGGAGAGGTCTCTGGTATAAATCAGGTTTCTTCTCGGAGCTAACGCTAAATCCCCCTCCAACTATCGATGACGCCCTCCATAAGGCCTCTAGATACATTACCTTGGAGGAGGAAATGGCAGCATTAGATAAGCTCCACAGAAAACCCCAGAGTCACCCGAAAGGCGAAGCCTCCGATGGAAAGGGACCTCACAAAAGAGGTAGCTCCCGAAATAATCAGACCCAGGGAGAACATTCTTACGTAGTCGAGGAAGACAAGGAAGAAAAACCTGTCGCCGCGACAGCTAAAGCCCCCTGGTCCAAAGGTTATGACGAGAGCAAACATTGCTCTTACCACGATCGAAAGGGACATTCAACCGAAGAATGTTGGGACCTCCAACGACAACTGGCTGCTAAATTCGCAGCCGGAGAAATAAAAGATGTGGACCTCAAAAAGCCACAACCTTATCAGAAGAGAGGTCCCAGAGATAGCTCTCCAAAACGCGAGAGGTCACCTGAAAAAGAAACAGACTCACCACCCCCAGCTCCCAAAAAGAGAGTCGATATGATCCTTGGAAAGTTTCCACAAGGAAAAAGCCTACAAATCGAGGCCCTCTTGAGTAAACCACCTCCCCAATCGAGCCCTGGCTCAAGGATCGATTACATCCTTGGAGGGATGTGTGTCAAGACTCCGTTAACTCTATTAAAAGTCACGTACGGAAAGCTGTGTCAAACACTCAGTACAAACCGACCAAGCCTGAGTCTAACACTAAGATCTCTTTCTGGGAGAGTGAGACATTAGACCTCGATAGACCTCATGACGATGCCCTTGTCATAACATTAAATATAGCAGGGTACGAGGTACCTAAGCTCATGATCGACACCGGAAGCTCCGTCGATCTTATTTTCTACAACGCACTAAAGGGAATGGAAATAGACGACTACGAAATTGTCGACCAGAAATCCAACCTCGTAGGTTTCTCAGGTGAAACAGCCACCTCATTGGGAACAATTAAGCTCCCAATTATAGCTGGCGGAGTCATGAAAATGACCAACTTCATAGTTGTCGACAAACCATCCCCTTTCCACGCAATCCTCGGAAGGCCTTGGATTCATAAGATGAAAGCAGTAGCTTCAACTTATCACCAATGCGTGAAATTTCCAACAACCAACGGAATAGCTACCATACACGGTAGCCAAAAGATTTCAAGGATCTGTTACCTGGGAGGATTCGAGATCATAAAAGAATCCCCCCAATAGCAATTACAGATCCAGGAGAGTCGCGAAATGCAACGAAATATCCGAGGTCCCCCTAAGAACCTCACCGAAAAAGTTAGCATCGACGACTCAAATCCTGAGAAACATGTGAGCATCGGATCCGAGCTACCTCTCGAAACCAAAAAGGAGCTCGTCGAATTCCTAAAACAGAATATCAAAACCTTTGCATGGACCACCAGCGACATGAAAGGCATAGATGCAAATGTCACCACTCATAAGCTCAATGTAGACCCTACTTTTAAACCGATCAAACAGAAACGTCGTAAGCTAGGTCTAGAAAAAGCCCAAGCTGTCAACGACGAGGTCGATCGACTAACAAAGGCCGGGTCCATCCGAGAGGTACAATACCCCGATTGGCTAGCTAACCCAGTGGTAGTAAAAAAGAAGAATGGGAAATGGAGAATCTGTGTAGACTTCACCGATTTAAACAAAGCCTGTCCTAAGGACAGCTTCCCGTTACCTCATATCGATCGTTTGGTCGAAGCAACGGCTGGACACCAGCTCTTGTCCTTTATGGATGCCTTTTCAGGATATAACCAGATTATGATGGATCCTGAGGATCAAGAGAAAACCGCATTCATAACTGAACGAGGAACCTATTGTTACAAGGTCATGCCGTTTGGTTTGAAAAACGCAGGAGCTACCTATCAAAGGTTAGTAAATAAAATGTTCGCTGGACAACTCGGAAAAACCATGGAAGTCTACATCGACGACATGTTAGTCAAATCCTCAAAGGGGGAGGACCACATCTCCCATCTAAGAGAATGTTTCGAAATCCTCAACAAATACGACATGAAGCTAAACCCAGCTAAGTG
The DNA here is from genome assembly GCF_000695525.1 of Brassica oleracea var. oleracea. Lineage (NCBI taxonomy): Eukaryota > Viridiplantae > Streptophyta > Magnoliopsida > Brassicales > Brassicaceae > Brassica > Brassica oleracea. The sequence continues at coordinate 994,469 of NC_027748.1, forward strand.
TACCTTCGGAGTACCTTCCGGCGAATTCCTAGGTTACCTCGTAACCGAAAGAGGCATCGAAGCCAACCCGAAACAAATAGCGACATTCCTGGAAATGCCATCACCTAAAACGACCAGAGAGGTACAAAGATTGACCGGACGGATCGCAGCACTAAATCGATTCATCTCCAGGTCCACCGATAAATGCCTTCCATTCTATAAACTTCTGAAAAATAATAAGAAGTTCTTATGGGATGAAAAGTGCGAAGAAGCCTTCAAACAGCTGAAGGCTTACCTCTCGGAACCTCCGATACTATCCAAACCTGTAGTAGGAGAACCACTGTACCTGTACCTCGCCGTGTCGGCAGCTGCAGTCAGCGGAGTGCTAGTACGAGAGGAACAAAACGAACAGAGACCTGTCTATTATACTAGCAAAAGCTTAATAGACGCCGAGACGAGATATCCCACCATGGAAAAACTAGCCCTAGCAATCGTGACAGCTGCCAGGAAGCTGCGACCTTATTTCCAATCGCACTCGATCATCGTAATGACCTCACAACCATTACGGACGATTCTGCATAGCCCTAGCCAATCCGCACGATTAGCCAAATGGGCTATAGAGCTCAGCGAGTACGACATCGAGTACAGACCCCGAGCAGCAGCAAAAGCTCAGGTCCTCGCCGATTTCGTTATTGAGCTAGCATCCGAACATCTAGACCAGGAAACAGAGGTTCCGAAATGGAGCCTATACGTGGACGGAGCCTCGTCAAGGCAAGGCTCCGGTGTCGGTTTAAGACTAACCTCCTCAGCCGGAGAAACCATCGAACAATCCTATAGACTTGGATTTAACGCTTCCAACAACAGGCCGAGTACGAAGCACTAATCGCTGGATTAAAGCTCGCCCTGAGCCTCGGAATTCGGGAGCTAAACGCCTACAGCGACTCGCAGCTGGTAGCTAGCCAGTTTCACGGGGAATACGAAACAAGGGACGAAAGAATGGGGGCATACCTCGAGGTCGTCCTAAACCTCACAAAGCAGTTTGACAAGTTCGAGCTAACGAGGATCCCACGAGGGGAGAACTCCTCAGCAGACGCGCTCGCCGCATTAGCTTCCACATCCGACCCTCTCGTAAAACGAATTATACCCGTGGAAGGAATCGAGAAGCCAAGTATCGACATAGCTACCAAGGCTGAGATGGATAGCAAACCAAAGGAAAAAATAGAGGATAACAGCCTCCCGACGGTAGCTACCCAAGTTTTCACGACATTCTGGTTCCCGAAAACTAGAACACGCAGCTTTAGAAAGCGCACCTCCAGGAAAGCAACCCAGAACCCGGAAAACAACGACAAAAGTGAAGGTACTCACCGAAGTTCAGACTCCCTAGAGCCTAACTCTACGAGTACCTCCGGGGGCACCATCCAGACCTCGGAGCCACTTGTCTATAAAGTCCAAACAAGAAGCCGCACCGCTCTTAAAAACGCATCTAGGAACGCTACACAAACCACAGGGGATAACGAGGAAATTGGAGATATTCCTCAGAACCCAGAACCTACTCCAACGAATATCTCCGGGGGCACCACGGCACCAGGTCCCGAACAGGAATCTCCCTCCTCTCTTCACAACAAAGTTGTAGG
>NC_027748.1:996928-997039 GCF_000695525.1 Brassica oleracea var. oleracea
AATGGAACATCCGCCTCACCTTCTCATCACCTCGACGACCTCAAGGGAACGGACAGGCGGAGGTTGCCAACAAATCAGTTTTAGCAAACCTCAAGAAACGCCTAGGAGCCC
>NC_027748.1:997139-1003596 GCF_000695525.1 Brassica oleracea var. oleracea
TTTTAACATATGCTATGAAAATTCAAAATGATTATCTTGGCATGTAAATGTTCGTTAGCCCACTTACATTCTTATCGTAGGAAGTTTTCCCGCTAAGTAGCGTAGGTTTCCTAACTGCAGTAATTACAGAGAATCAATCATATAATTCTTTTCGAATCCTACGTTTCTTCAGCTAAGGATCTCCCCCACGAGTTTACGTTCTGCGGCTCCGTGTAATTCGATTTCATTTCCTCGTTCTTCGTCGTTCCGTGAATCTCAATAGGAGAAGCCGCCTCTATGTTCAAGGAGAACCCGTCTCTATGTTCGATCCAGTTCAGCTCCAGGTTCGATTTGATTCACGAAAGTATCGATTTTTATTTAATTTATGGGTTTGTAATTGTTTTTGATTCGAGTCGAAAGTTTCGATTTTTATTCTTCCTGTAAGGTTTCTCTGTTATGCTTTTACGATCCTAATTATAAAAATAGAATCTTTGGTTTTAAAAAGAGAAAAATACAAAAATAGCACTAAATCAAGTTTTTGTTACCAAACTAGCACTCAAGGTCAAAAGTCATAAAAATAGCACTTAATGTTTTATCAAAAGTCACAGACTTAGGGTTTAGAGTTAAAGGGTAGGGTTTAGGATTTAGGGTTTAGGGTTTAGGGTTTAGAGTTTAGGGTTTAGAGTTGAGAAATGAGGTTTTGGGAATAGGATTTCAAATTTTAAAAAATAAAAAAATTAAAATTTTCAAAAGATAAACTTAGAAAGGTGCTATTTTGGTCATTTTAGTTTTTGAGTGCTATTTTTGTGATATAAACTTAGAAATGTGCTATTTTGGAGATTTGCCCTTTTAAAAATTTATAACTTTGATGATGTCTGTGAATTCTAATTCCGGTGGAGATGATCTCTGTGATGTACTAAGTTTGACGAGAATCTTTTTGAATGTTTCAGTGGCACCTGCAATGGAGGGACTGAAGCCGGGGATATCTCTGACGGATAGTGCTCTGAAGCATCTGAATAAGATGAGATCAGAACGCGGGGAAGATCTGTGTTTGAGGATTGGTGTTAAACAAGGAGGTTGCTCGGGGATGTCTTACACCATGGACTTTGAGAACAGAGCCAACGCTAGACTAGATGATTCCACCATTGAGTACCAAGGTTTCGCTATAGGTAAGTTTCTTCCTTTGGTTTGTTTTGAATTTGAATAATCCTTTCATTCTGATACAATAAGGTCCAATAGTTTAGATCAGTTAGTGGTTTGATGGTGTAGACACGTCATGTTGCATATGAATGTCTGCTTTGGTGTGTTGAAGCATCCATCCAGATAAAAATGCCAAGTGGTTATTTTGTAACATTCATAAGGTGAAGCTATTGGCTATAATTTATGACCTTATAGTTTTAGACTGGATGTTGTCAAGTAATATGGTGATGGTCAGTAGATTCTTCTGATGTGCAGCTTGGATCATTGTTATACTATACTGTATCAGACTAGTATTATCTGCCTTGTTATCGTCCTAGCTCATGTCACTTAGATTGGTGTGAGACTTCGAGTTCTTGATTCTATTTGTTGTTTGCAGTCTAGTGTTTATCCATCTGTAAATGAAATCTCAGATTTTTTTTTCTTGCAACACATTTTTTTTTGCAGTTTGTGATCCGAAGAACATGCTCTTCCTTTTCGGAATGCAGCTTGATTACAGTGATGCTTTAATCGGTGGAGGTTTCTCTTTCTCGAACCCTAACGTTACACAAACCTGCAGATGTGGAAAGTCTTTTTTTTTTTACAACAAAATCTCCATATATTATTATGATGCGTCCAGGGGTCTGGTCTCGAGTACCATCCAAACCGGAGCATTAGAGTTTACATGGGAGAACGTAAAACCGCGAGACCGAGCACCCTTTGCAAGGCTATCGGCTCGGACATTCAGAGAACGAGGAATAAAAGATAAGGAAAAAAATTTAAACAAAGAATGAAGGAGGCGAAACTCTTCAAACTCGGCCAACAAGGATGGCCATTCGTCTTCTTTTTCATCTTCAAAGATCTTGACCAGTTGTAGACAGTCTGTCTCAAAGGTCATATCCAGATGGTCTAGTTGGATTGAGGATTTCATGGCCCACAGCAGAGTGTTAAACTCAGCGTGTAGGGGGGTTAAGACTCGGTTACTAGCGAATGAACCAAAAGTCGTCGTCCCATCCTCTGTCAACAAGACCATTCCTCCGCCAAAGATGGGGTCGGCATGATGCCAAGAGGCGTGAAGCGAGCATCGGGGGCCGAGGTGTGTATCGCGAGCTGGTGGCTGATTTGCAGGGCTATCGTCTTCTTCAGGCTTGTGTAGGATTTGAGCTAAACGCCATTTTTCTGTTTCAGCAGTGGCTATTTGGATAGTCTCTTCTGGGGTAGTTTCTTTTCCACTAAACGTTTTGTTGTTTCTGGCTTTCCAAATGTACCAAAGGATCCATGGCACATTTTCCAGAGTTGGGGATGAAGGCTCCTGGTCCTTTGCTTTCCAGAGCAAAAAGTTGAGATTGCTGAAGAGTGATGAGCTCGGGAAGAGCCCCGGAGAGTATCGAAGATGAGCCAGCGCCCATGCTTGAGCCGCGGGTGGGCATTCAAAGAGGAGGTGGTTGATGGTTTCCTCTTCAGCCCCGCACCGGGGGCAGCCTCGCTCCGTACTACAGCGACGATCTGCTAATCTACCACAGACGGGAGTACAATCTGATAACGCTTGCCATATAAAGTGTTTGATCTTTCTCGAGGTTTTGAGTGACCAAACTTTAGCTTTTAAAGGCGTCGTACTTGGTTCTGTAACCAGAGAGCTATCTAGTGATGGGTCGTGGGACATTGCGAGGGCATATCCCGATTTCACCGAGTATGAGCCTGATTTCGTATGGATCCAGCAAAAGCTGTCAGGGCGCTGATGGCGGGACGGTTTAAGGCTTCTGATAAGCGGGATATCGCTGGGAGCAATCAGATGCTGTAGTGTAGTAAGGTTCCAGTCGTGCGTTTGCGGGTCTATGAGATCGCTTACACATAGATTTGGATCGAAAGAAACCCCGCGTGGTCTGGCGGGATGGGCCGGGACTGCTGGGAGCCAACGATCAGCCCAGACAAGCGTATTCCTACCAGATCCGATCGAGTTTCGAAGACCTGCTTTGAGCAGGGGTTGTGCCGCCATTAAACTTCGCCACACATACGAAGGATTGCTCACTTTTACCACTTCCACAGGGTTCGTATGGCGGAAGTATCGTCCTTTCAGAACTCTAGCCAAGAGTGAAGAGGGGTACTGGATCAACCGCCAGAGTTGTTTCGCAAGTAGAGCGAGATTGAAACTTCTAAGATCGCGAAAGCCTAAGCCTCCTTTATCTTGCAGGATGCATATTTTTTTCCAAGCAATCCAATGGAGTCCTTTATTGTTTTGTTTTGTGCTCCACCAAAATCGTGAGATTACACTCGTGAGCTTCTTGGTGATTTCCAAGGGAAGTAGGAAGCAGGACATCACATAGGTAGGGAGGGCTTGGGCAACATACTTGATTAAAACCTCTTTGCCACCTTTGGAGAGGAATTTTGCGGACCAGAGATTTATGCGGCTGAGGAGTCTTTCTTGAATAAAAGCAAAAGCTTGTTTTTTGCTTCCGCAAATCTTTTCGGGGAGTCCTAGATAGACACCCATCCCCCCTTCTTTGACTATACCGAGGGCATTCTTTAGTTCTGCTTTAATGTTTCCTGGAACCTTGTTGCCAAAAAGTATGGATGATTTCTCAAGGTTAAGTTGCTGCCCAGAAGAGAGCCCGTAGCAGTTGATAATACGCATAAGCTCTGCACATTGCAGGACATCGGCCTTACAGAAAAACAAGCTGTCGTCAGCAAAAAGTAAGTGAGAGATCGGTGGACTGCCTCTGGCTATCTTAAGTCCAGTGATACGACCTTCACGTTCTGCTCCTTGAAGTTGAGAGATAAGGGACTCCGTCAGGATGATAAAGAGGAAAGGTGGGAGAGGGTCTCCTTGTCGGATACCTCGTGAAGGTGAAATACTTCCTTTTGGTTCCCCATTGAGCAAGACTTGATACGATACTGATGATATGCATGACTTGATCCAAGAGACCCAGATTGGGGAAGACCCCATTTTGAGTAAAAGTGCTTTTAAGAAGGACCATTCAACTCTGTCGAAAGCTTTGCTCATATCGGTTTTTATTGCCACAAATTTGGATCTACATCCCGGATTTGTTCGCAAAGCGTGAAACACCTCATGTGCCACTAGGATGTTATCAGTAATCAAACGTCTTGCCACAAAGGCAGATTGAGTCTCCGATATTATCTTCGGGAGGCAACGCTTCAGACGTTTGCTCATGATTTTCGAGATGACTTTGTAGCTAACATTGCAGAGGCTGATGGGTCTGAATTCTGTCATCTCGCTGGGACGCTCTGTCTTGGGTATGAGACAGATATTTGTCTGGTTAAGACGAGGATCCACGGTACCAGTGCTGAAGAAATCCTTGACGGTGAGTTTTACAACATCCGCGGTAATACCCCAATATTTCTGGAAGAGGAGACTCGTCATACCATCTGGTCCAGGAGCTGTATCTGGGTTAATGTCGAAGACTGCTTTCTGAATCTCCTCGTCCGTTGGGATTTTAATAAGGGCCTCATTCATGGCTGGTGTAACTTTCTCAGTAATGTACTGGAGTGAATCATCAAAATCCGATGGGTTGGACGAAGTGAATAAAGTTTGAAAATATCTTGTTGCCACTTGCTCCAAGTCGTCTTCTGTTTCTGCCCAGGTTCCATTTGCCCTTCGAAGTTTGATGATCCTGTTTCTCGCTCTGCGCTGTTTGGTGGTGGCATGGAAAAACTTCGTATTTCGATCACCTTCTCTTAACCAATTTGCCCGGTTTTTCTGTTTCTAGTAAAGTTCTTCATCCCTAAAAGCAGCACATAGGTTCCATTTGAGGTTGAGGATTGCCTCATTGGTGAAGTTATCATCGAGTTGTGCCTGCTCCAATTGAACCTTTATCTCTTCAATCTTTTTTGCCGTGTTCGACGGGTTTGCACGTTTCCACCGTGAGATGTATTTGCGGCACTGTTTGATCCTGTCGTGGATGTCTTCACGGTCAAAGTGGTTTGGATCATTCCAACCTTGGAGAATGACGTCTCTGAAACCTTCCTTGCCAATCCAACGCTTGTCGAATCTGAAAGATCTTTTCCCGCGTTTCCTTTGATGAAGAAATCTCGTAAAAATGGGTCGATGGTCAGAGCCCCATAAGCGTAGGTACTCCACATTTGTGTGGGAGAAACAATGGTGCCAGTCTTCATTGCCAACAGCTCGATCCAGCCTGCATTGGACCTTTCCTGATCTCCGGTTCCCCACCCAAGAAAGTGTATTACCGGTAGAGGGGAGTTCTAACATACCACAGTTCGCGAGCATAGTCTTGAAAGGCAAGAAGGACGCCTCACTGCGTTTGCGTCCTCCTTTCTTCTCAAGGTTGCTCGTGATTTCGTTAAAATCCCCTAACATAAGCTATGGTCCTGATCGGTTCAAGCTCATCCTGGTCAAACGTTCCCAGACATTTTCTCGGTATTCAATAACCGGATCCCCATAGACGAAGGTGATGAAAACTTTCTGTCCCTCTATGGTGGCCTCGATATCAATCATACGATTATCGGAATATAGGATAGTAACATCAAAAGAATCCAAATAAAAAAGTGCTAGTCCACCGCTTTGCCCCTGTGGTTCCACGGTGAATAATTTATTATAACCAAATTCAAACAGAAAATCATGAAGTAAAGAGAAATTATTTTTTGTTTCTGAAAGAAAAAGAAAAGAAGGAGTAAAACAACGATGCAATTCCCGGAGATGCTGCTTGGTCAGGTAAGCTCCGGCTCCCTGGCAGTTCCATGCAATTGCACTCATATCTTCTTACTGGATGGTTTCTGGGACACCACCGAACCTGAGAGAGACACAGATTTTTTGCTCAAAGCAGAGGGGAGCACTGTTGGACCCGAATATGACCCTCAGGTGAGGTACCGATAAGCGTGAGCTAGCATGTGGGTTGCGATAAGCCCATCATAACAAAGGGAGCTAAAAGCCGAGCTGACGACTGGACCTGGGAGACATCATAGCAGAGGTCACGACAGAAAGTGAGCTAACACCTTAAGAGACTCGGTCAAGAGGAGCCTAAAGCGAGTTCCGTAATTGAAGCCGAATATCTCGGAGAACAGTTGAAGGGTTGCCAACGAAACCTAGACTATATAAAGACGGAGAAGATAAAAGACAAGCCATCTCTTTTCCATATATCAACTTTTGTACTAGATTAAAAGCATTACGTATTCTTTAGTAATCATCTCAAGATACATTCCTTTGTATTCATCATCTTTCAACTCATCAATAAAATCATATTCATTCTTCAAGTTTATTTACGGGATTCAGCCCACGATTCTCATTCATCTCTCTTGACCTAACCTAAATCTAAGAAGTGAAACCTTG
>NC_027748.1:1006904-1008330 GCF_000695525.1 Brassica oleracea var. oleracea
CACCTCCAGGAAAGCAACCCAGAACCCGGAAAACAACGACAAAAGTGAAGGTACTCACCGAAGTTCAGACTCCCTAGAGCCTAACTCTACGAGTACCTCCGGGGGCACCATCCAGACCTCGGAGCCACTTGTCTATAAAGTCCAAACAAGAAGCCGCACCGCTCTTAAAAACGCATCTAGGAACGCTACACAAACCACAGGGGATAACGAGGAAATTGGAGATATTCCTCAGAACCCAGAACCTACTCCAACGAATATCTCCGGGGGCACCACGGCACCAGGTCCCGAACAGGAATCTCCCTCCTCTCTTCACAACAAAGTTGTAGGGAGAGAAGACTGGAGAATACCGATCATGGATTACATCCTAGAGGGAAAAATTCCACCCAACAAGTGGGAGGCTCGAAAACTCAAAGCTTTAGCAGCAAGATACTGTATAATCGAGTCAGCCCTCCACAAACGAAGTGTCTCCGGACCTTACCTAAAATGCGTTCACGGCCTAGTAGCTATGAAACTCATGAAGGAAATGCACGACGGTTCCTGTGGAAACCATTCCGGAGGCAGAGCCTTAGCCATCCGAATAAAAAGACAAGGCTACTTCTGGCCTACCATTATCGCAGATTGTGAGGTCTACTCCTCATCGTGCGACAAATGCCAAAGGCATGCACCGATCATACACCAACCAGCGGAAAAGCTGTCTAACATATCAGCTCCCTACCCATTCATGAGGTGGTCTATGGACATTATAGGTCCATTAGTACCTTCAGGGAAAGGAAAGAAGTTACTAAACCTCCTGGTCCTAACCGACTACTTCACGAAATGGATTGAAGCTGAAGCTTTCCAACAAATAAACAGATTCGAGGTCGAAGGATTTGTTTGGAAAAACATCGTATGCAGGCATGGCGTCCCATACGAAATCGTAACCGACAATGGAGGACAGTTCATATCCCACGACTTCAAAAGTTTCTGCGATAAATGGAACATCCGCCTCACCTTCTCATCACCTCGGCGACCTCAAGGGAACGGACAGGCGGAGGCTGCCAACAAATCAGTTTTAGCAAACCTCAAGAAACGCCTAGGAGCCCAAAAGGAGCATTGGTTCCCACGACTTCAAAAGTTTCTGCGATAAATGGAACATCCGCCTCACCTTCTCATCACCTCGGCGACCTCAAGGGAACGGACAGGCGGAGGCTGCCAACAAATCAGTTTTAGCAAACCTCAAGAAACGCCTAGGAGCCCAAAAGGAGCTTTGGTCGGAAAAACTACCCGAAGTACTATGGGCCTGCCGAACCACCCCACGAAAAGCTACAGAGGAAACTCCCTTCTCCTTAGCTTATGGGATGGAAGCTGTCGTTCCAGCAGAAACCACCGCAGGTAGCCTAAGACGGGAGCTCTGCACCTCAAATCCCGCAGCTAATAACCAGCTCCT
>NC_027748.1:1008430-1010067 GCF_000695525.1 Brassica oleracea var. oleracea
CTTGACCTAACCTAAATCTAAGAAGTGAAACCTTGTCTCTCACAGACACTAGATCACCAATCTTGATTGTTATCTCCCAACCCCCGCTGGATGATAACGAGAAACCAATGGAATGACGACAAAATACCTTTAAAACAAACAAAAATAGGTGAAAAACTAATTAATAATGGTCCCATTTTTATTGTTGGATTCTATTATCAGATGATGGTGATAGGAGGCACAGATACATCGGCCTTAACCGTGGAATGGGCAATGTCAAATCTACTAAACCATCCACAAGTGTTTGAGACAACGAGACAAAACATTGATACTCACATGGAACCATCGTCATCAAGTAATCGTCGTTTGTTAAAAGAAGATGATTTGGTGAACATGAACTACTTGAACTATGTTGTATCCGAGACACTTAGGCTATGCCCTGTCGCGCCACTTATGGTTCCTCACTTCTCTTCTTCTGATTGTGTCATCGGTGGGTTCAATGTTCCACGTGATACTATCGTGTTGGTTAATTTGTGGGCAATACATAGAGATCCAAGTGTGTGGGATGATCCGACCTCGTTTAAGCCGGAGAGATTTGAAGGAAGAGATCAGCTTGGACAGTATAATGGTAAGATGATGCCCTTTGGTCTAGGGAGACGGGTTTGTCCCGGGTTGGGTTTGGCTAACCGGGTGGTTGGGTTGGTGTTGGGTTCGATGATTCAGTGTTTTGAATGGGAGAGTGGCTCAGGAGGTCCGGTTGATATGACTGAAGGTCCGGGACTTAGTATGCCCAAGGCTGAACCATTGGTTGTCACATGCAGACCACGTGAGGTGGCTTCCGAATTACTCTTCTGATGATCCAAGAATGTGTAGATTGAGATGTCAAGATATGATAATCATAATGTTCCAAACAAAAATCATAACAGTATCTGTAATAAGATTATTATTATCTTGTGTAATAAGATTATTCAACTACAAAAACAACCAACCATTAGAGCATGTTTATTGCTAACAACCTTTAGTGTTGCTTAAGTGGTTGTTAATGAATTTTTAAGTATTAAAATAAAACTAAGCAACAAATTAAGAAACACTTAATGATATTGGTTTATTGGTAGTTGCTTAACTTAGGGTGCTTAACAATAAAAAAATTTTAATTTATTTTTAAACATAATTTTTTTATAAAAGATAAAATTTATTAAATAAATAAAACATAGTTAAACATAACATTTTAAACATAAATTTTAAAATACAAACATAAAAGCATGGAAACAGAGATTATTAAAACAAGCGATAATAATTTGAACGAGACATCCAAACTCAGTTGGTATCTTGATCACGTCCAAATTTACGCCAAATATGTTCAACCAAATCACCTTTCAGTTGTTGATGTGCTTGTCTATCACGAATTCTTGTTCGAACACCCATCTGATTGGCGATATTTGTAGGGATATCTGTTGAATATGTGAGATCGACATGTGAACTTCCGCTTCCTTCTCCTTGTTGAAAATCAGAAACATCGTATTGAGTGTAGTCATCTCGTTCATTTTCTACTATCATATTATGGAGTATGATACATGCTCTCATAATCTTTCCAATCTTGACTTTATCCCAACAAAGTGCCGGATTTTTAACAATTGCAAATCGAGCTTGCAAGACTC
>NC_027748.1:1011400-1011692 GCF_000695525.1 Brassica oleracea var. oleracea
GTGATACAATGCTCCACTCTCGTGTGGTCTTGTCTGCCTCTCGACTCTCCACTCTCTCATGTTCTTGTCCCACTGTCCACTCCCGTGATACTAGACTACAAAACAATAAAACAGGAACAACAGTGTTATAGAACAAGTGACAACAGGAACAACAACAACAGCTATATCAACAGAACCAATAAAACATAGAACAAGAGCATTACAAGGTTACTTGATTAAATTAACATTGTAGCATTACAAGAACTTGATTAAACAGAACAACAACATCCGGTGAAACGAGAAACTGAAAGAA
>NC_027748.1:1013209-1048256 GCF_000695525.1 Brassica oleracea var. oleracea
GAGACCAAATACATAGGTTTTATCCAATTCAACCGAGCAAAGACAAAGGTTTACCTTTATCATGTGGCTCTTGATCGTGTGGCTTTTGTTATGAGTAATTGTCTGGCTTTTGTCTGAGAAACCTTGATCACGCCTCTTGATTCTTCCATCTCACAACAGACAGAAAAAAATCAAAACAAATTTTTGCATGTTCCTCATTTTAGTTATCTCGAACTGTTCGAAATAACCAAATCAACCACATGCATAATTGAAATATCCAAACAAATCTACATATTAACAAATCTTTACCTTTCGATTCGTTTGAGAGAGAGCTCGCCGTTTTTCGCCGAGATGAGGAAAGAAATGGAGAGAGAGAGCCATTTCCCTTCCTCGACGACAGCCACTGTCAGAGACGTGGCCTTATCGTCCAACAGAACCACCGATCGGGAGAGATCTCCCCTTTCGCCAAGGAGAGGAAAGAAACGGAGAGAGATGTCACCGTTTTCCTTGGTGGAGGAGAGCAACAGATAGAGAGGCTGTCGTTTGCCGTCGTCGACGACAGCCACCCACTGAGACGCAGCCGTGGCGTCGAACAGTCCCATCGATCGCATCGGATTTCGCCTTTCGCCGTAACGAGGAGAGAAAAAGAGAGAAAGAAATGAAGGAAAAGAAAAAATGCGAAGAACGCTAGGGTCAAGTTTTCTCCAGCCTGTCCCGGTGCGACACCTGGCAAATAAGCAACGACGCTTCCCGTGCCAAATTAAGCAACACATTTTCTCTTTTTTTCCTTTTATCATTTATTTTAATTACAATTAGTCTTAAGCAATTCACTTAAGCCACTGCAATAAACTTGCTCTTAAGATACAGTTGATGATATTTACTATTCAATTATATTGGTGGTAGTTGAAGAAGTTGACATGACGTCTGAAAGAGAAAAATCATTTCATTTGTTGAATGTAATACAGTCCACAGAAAGTTCGTTCTTATCATAGATATTTTTTGAAAGCTATAAACTTTCTCTTAATTATTATTTCAGATTTAATAATAAAAACTTATTTAACTAATTTATTTCGATAATATCTTATTACAATAACATCAAGAAACATCACATCTGGAAGAAGATAAAGTACACACACATTCAAAGATCCGATCCCATTCAAGAACTCTCGCTCCGGTTCGGTTTAGACGAAGATTCTGAACCAAGATCCTCCTCCACCGCAGGAATCCACTCATTCGTCGCCGGGTTGCTTCTGTAAACAGCCTTTTCACCTCCGTCTCCCATTGCAGCGGCGGCTATCACGACCTCTTCACCGCCGTCTTCCTTCCCCACATTTATAAACCCACTTCCGGTCTAGTTTCATAAACATAAACCACATTTACTACAAAGTTAATTTTCTTCAGCTGTAATTTTAAAGAAAGAGAAATAAAAATAAGAACCGTGTGATGTTGCTTATCAATGGCGGTGAGACTCGTGTAATACTCTGTCTCCAGGAACTCATCTTGAACAGCAGCTGAAACTCCTTCATGCAGAATATCACCCTGTGTTTTTTTTAACCACAAGATCTCAATTATGACGATAAGTTTACGTGAAGAGGAAAAAGTAGTGTGAGGTAGAGAAAACCGAACATGAGTTTGTGACTGGAGAGTTTGGAACTTGTCAGCCTCCGGATGGTCTGTGGTTGGCTCGGGAGTAGAGAAACATCCGAAAGGGCCTGGCTCGCTCCGGGTGGGCTTAGTGGGTCGTTTAGGGGCCAAGGAATCGAAACCAGCTCTGATCTGGTTCGTGTTCTTGATCTGTTGATCCGGGTCGGCTATCTCGTCGCTCCGGCTTGGCTTCATCGTACTCATCGTCGCCTTCTCTGTCTTTTGCTTTGGTTTACAACTGGAAAAGAGAAAGAGATAATAGATTTTACTCACTGGTTTGGTTGTGTTAAAAGAAAAATTATAATGGGCCTTTGCGTGGGCCTTTTTGTTTAATGTTCCAAAAAATAATAATTACATGTCAGAACTTTAATGTTTTGTCAAATTTTTCCAAAGCAAATTATTAAAATAAATAAATAAATATTTTTATATTTTTTTCTTTTATTCGATTATATATTTACAAAGTAATTTCGTAAATTATCAGATTTTATAGGGAATACGAATTTCAAGAGCTGGATGGCAATTTAACGATGGTCGACACTGGGCCCTATATAGTATATGAAGCGTGAAGCTTTCCATTTCCGGCTCCCACAGGACAGTAAACAAAGTGTCCCTTTTAATACCCCAAAGGCCAACACTTCGAACAATGAAAAATTGTTTGCATTCAAGATTTGAATCATGAATTGCGAGCAATTTTAACTATGTAGTAAAACATGAAATAATCATTGTTTTCCTTGTGAAATGATCGTACTTTCATGTTAAAGCTTTATAAGATAATCATGTAGTTGTCTCATTACTCATTTGTATTGCACCATGATGACCAACAACATCTCCTGAATATATATAATCGATTCATGTAGAATTTACACGTTAACGTGGATCTCAAAACTATTACTAGTCAAAGATAAAAATCATTTATTGGCACGTACTATATATTGATGTTTTTGAGAAGGAAACGATCGACTATTGTATCATATGCTCAAATGAATTTCTCCCTTATAAACTATACATTGGTGACTGAATAAATATAATGATCTATAACAAATGGAAAATCCTTTACTATAACCTGAGCTAAAAAAACATTTTGATGTATAAGAAAATAATGTAAGTGAGTAAATAGTCTTTTAGTGACCAGCACCTCTCCTGCTCGGTCCTGAAGCCATTGTGTGCATCCTCTCTCCAGCTGAAGAGAGCGATCGTAACCTTTTATAACCACGTATCACGACCCCTAACAACTCTTTACTTCGAAAATCGACACCATGATTCTTAGATTGACTAATTTCCTCTGATGAGCCACCAAGGAGAACTCTACAGTCCGCGGTTCTTGATTCTGAAAAGGCTGAGACCAAGAACATGACCGTAAAGACCAAGCCAAAGGGTCTCATTTTTGGTTTGTGGTAGCCCAGGTGCTTGGGGTTTAGGGTTTAAGCCAATGAATTTGTTTTGGTGATTGATAGAAAAGGAGTAGCAGAGGAGGAAGTAAAGCTTTATATACACGTATGAAAAGATTCAAAGGTAGATGGAAAAGGATGGAGAGGAAGAAGGATAGGAGCTTATATTGGATATAAAATAATGTTAATTTTATTGTTGGTATTGGTTAGAGAATATAAAAAGGAGTAATATAGAACTAAAACCGCGATATAGGGGGATGGTGCAGGTGCATTAGTTAAAAAGGACGGTCTCTAGCTTCCTTGGAAGTGGACCTTTCAAAAAGTGCTAATTGTTTTTTACCAGCAAACTATATTTCTGTAATTTATACAGAAATTATAAATTATTAAATTATTAGCTCACTGTTATAATTCAATTTTTCTATTATTTTTTTGCCTTAAGATGTGAATATGAAATTAGGTCAGAATTCTAACTTGTGCGATTTGGTTCGATGTCAATAATATTAAATAAGATAAAATTCGCTTACTGATTAATAAGTAGTATACACAAGATTCAAGTGAATCAAAATTCAACCAGTAGTTGGTAACAGTGCAATTGTTAGCTTTTGTCAGTGGAGTTAGGCAAGAAAACTATTATCATTCTTGTGGATAACATGGTTTCGTGATTTAAACATTTATACCGAGAAGGAGGTTAGTAATCATCGACTTACCATGCATATATAGCAATAGCCAAATGTGTATAGAGTGAACAAAATGAAACTACTTCATTTCATTTCATATCATTAATTAATATAATTCACTATGAACAAAATACTGTAGATACATTTGAGCAAGGATTTCATTAATAAAATAATTAACGTTTAGTTGATCATTTAAATCTACGGTCGTGAATCATCGACGTCTCAATTTCGAACTTCAGAAAATTGGAAGAATACTTGTGAAGGTAGGGCACGAATGCGTAGATGTGACGTAGGAGGAGGTAAAGTACGTATTTTGTGTCTCGCTTTAGCGAATAATTTGATCGGAATATATTTGACCATACGAATCCTGGAGACTTTGTTTTCCATAGAAGAGTGTTTCCCTTGTTTTATGCCACATCGAAACTTTGCATCTTTATATTTATATTTGCAAAATAAACATTTAAATTTTCAGAAAAATATGAGTTATAGTTTACGGTTTTCCTAATGTTCGAAACATAATTTTCTAAAAATAAGACGCAAAATTCAGTGAAAAATACAAATTACAAATAAAAAAAGGAACAAAACATAATTGTCTCGTGGGCATGAGCAAAGAATGGCGATAACACGAAATACTTGTATGGACGGACTCTAACTTTCCTTCATAGTTGTCATGAGTGTAACTAAGCATCTATTTATATTCTTTCTCTTTTTGTTTTTGTTTTTAAACGTCACTCCCCCACATGTACCCTCAATTTTATTTCACTATCAATCTTGCATCTTCGAATCTTTTTTTATGATCAAAGTTAAATCATGTATCAACTTAACTTCGAAACTTTGTTGTTGTTTTAGTTTAATTTACTGCAAATCTGCTTCTTGTGATCTCTGTTTAAAATGGAAATGGTAATAAATTTAACATTTTTACAAAAAAAAAAAAGCTATCGTTAACAAGATTTGACTCTCTGAGACACGCTACCCTTTCTCAAAAAGAAAATTTGAGACACGTATTAACCTCACATGTTTTCTTACTGTGGTGATCAAAATACTCTAATTCCTTTTTTTTTTATCAAACAAAATACTCTATTCATTAACCACATCGGTCCTGTTCGTTTACTTATCGCGCGACCTGTAACATGCAACATGCGATTGATCGTATGTCACAGGTTGTTGTTTGTTTTGCTGTCGCGTAACATGTGACCTGCGATTGGTCGCATGTCGCAAGTCGCATGTTGTTGTTCGTTTTAATGTCGCGCGACTGATCGCACGACCAGTCGCAGATTCCCATTCAAGTCACCCGAAAAACAGCGACTAAAAATTAAGAAAATTTTGATCGCGCGACTGGTCGCAGGTCGCAGATCGCAGGTCGCAGATCGCAGGTCGCGCGACACGTAAACGAATATAGTTTTAGTCGCAGGTCGTAGGTTTAGTCGCATGTCGCAAGTCGCAGATAACGACACGTAAACAAACGTAATTTTAGTCGTAGATCACATATCGTAGGTCGCGCGACACGTAAACACCGTCTAAACGACTTTAGTACATGTGCACATCCACAAATATTATATAAAGTTACATCTCCAGCAATACTGGTTTAATTAATAGTTTGATCAAGTAAATCAAGATGCTAATTGAAATTCAATTATATCAAGATGCTAATTGAAATTCTTTTTAGAATACATTGTTTCAAGAACTCTTTATATTTCGTGTAATTGGACGGAATAAAAAGAGTAGAATCTAGATAATGGATTTATTAAATGAAGAATTTGATTCCAATAGTAATGGACTACCATGTCCGAACTATATATAGTTAACTTTTTTTTTCTTATTATATTCTTGTGCGGTCTTACGCCACCACTAAACTATATTATTTTGGACAACCCAATTAAACTTGATTAATTACTTTCACCTTATTCCAAGAGAGGAAACAGTTAACCGGATCCTAAGTAATTTGCCTATAAATTATTTAATAATTTGAATCATAGTGATTAGTGATTAGTGATTTCGCCGCCTCATATTAGTATGGGAGAAACAAAATTTCCTGATGCTATGCAAATTGATTTATATGTCTTACTCTTAACTCCAAAAATAAAGGAACAAATTTGTTTTTAAAAGGAACAACTTGAGATGATGTTATACTACTTAGATAATTTCCATTACAATATTCTCAAGTATTTTTAAATAAAATACAAATCAATTATTGTAGACGACAAAAAACTATTCTAAGAGCTAAATGTATCAAATATTTTTATTTTTTACTAAAATTATTCTAAATAAAAATTTAAAATACTTTTGCATACGTTTTTTGGCATTAAAAATATTTATTCATTATAATAATATTTCATTTTTAGATTTAGAATTTTGCTAAAGAAATACTCGTAAACTATTACTAAAAATGTGGCAGCCATCAATAATTTATCCTCAAAACTAAATCAACATTTATTTTAAAAACAAAATTGTTTACTACAACTCACTGATTAAATCACTTTATAATAGAGTTCATCTTTTTTTTTACAAAAAAAAAAAACTCACTGATGAAATGTGATAAAATGAAGAAAATACATCGTATATTTGTATTGTAACTAATAACTACGGTCGTAATTCAACAACATATAGCAGCATGAGTTGATTTTTCATAGAAATAACTTTTTTACCTAACAAAAATCATAAGTCTAGATGTTGAAATTTCAGTAAAGCGTGGTTGTTAAATGTTTTTGAAAGGAGAATCACGTGAGAAGAACTATTTATTGGTCGTGCCAGAAAAATAGCAGCAACGTGTTTGAAATTTATAAGCATTGATTATTAGGTTCTGGTGTATCTAACAATATTTATAAAAGAGAAATTAAGCAACTACATCGTTTTAATAGTCAAATTAGCTAATAGTCAATGCTTCTGAAGGTCAAACACTTTGCTTAATTGTGTTTTCTATAACCAACAACCAAGCCGGCTACCAACATGTATGTGACTTTCCCAAGTTTGGAATTCAAACTATTTTTGGTGTACAACTTCAAAGTCTACTTAGAAACTTAGCTGCCGTCTGCTGCAAACAATCAAAAACTATGTTCGGTCAAGTCTTCAAACTTATGATGACATTAAATTTGTTTTATACTTCTTATCATCTCCTCATTGATGGCTTAGTTTTTTTTTCTTTTGCAAAAAATACTTATAACCCAATTGGTATTTTTCCGGGAAACAGCCTAGTTTCAGTGATCACGTTCTTTTGAATTCAAAACATAGTCAAGAATAAGTGAATAACAATTCAAACTTTGCATCTCCTTGAACATTACTATATAACTGACTGCTCCATCCACAAAACACTCACGCAAATTTCATTATCTGGTAAAAGAGAGGGAAACGAACTTAACTAAACTATAATGATGAGCAAAGGTGTTGTAAGTTCCATTCTGTTCTTCATGTTGATCGGTTCCGTTTTTGTTGAGACTCGCCCACTTGGTCTAACAATGACGGAAGAGAAAAAGCTCGTGGCTGGTTTCTTCGATGGCTTATCACTTGGTTCGATCAAAGGCTCAGGTCCAAGTCCAGGAGGCAAGGGTCATAATTTCATAAACCGGAGCGACATGTCTCGATTTGATAAGCAGTCCGGTCCAAGCCCAAGCGGACCCGGTCACTAATAATCAAATCATTAGCTCAAACCGGGCCAATTTCAAGTACACATATTGCCGTGTCTAGGTCCAAAAAATTATTTCATTTTTTTTGCTACAATTTTATTTTGTTACATATGAAGAAAGAAGAGTGGGAAAAATCAAGAATTAAATGTCTCATTCCTTTGTCCTATCAATAGTTTCTTAGTTGTTTGATTCATGATGTACAATGTGATAATAACTTCTGTTTTGGTCAAATACGATTTGAATGTAATAATAAAACATTGATGTACACAAATATACTTCAATTTCAAATGGAACATAGAATTATTTCTTTTCTTTTTTTTTTGCTAAAGATCATAGAATTATTTTTTTCTTTAAACTGAAACTGGCGCGGATTCAAAATAAAGTTTTAAAAAAGTTAAGAGATAAATTGAACCTTTTGGAAAGTTAAGGGACGCAATTGAAAGGTTACGTAATTACAACATACACCCCTAGTAGTCTCGTGGAATCAGCGGGCAGTTTCAGGGACGTAGATATTCATTCATATCAAAGACGTGTACGGCCCCCCACTGTGATGTGAGTGAGATCTGTTGCCTCTCTCGCTCTCGGTGGCAATGGGAAGCTCGTCGAAGGAAGACACGGCGAGTGACGGAGACACGGCCAGCGGTGGCGCTTCGCCTTCCAACGACGGCAGGCTCTTTACGGAGGGCGAGCGTGTTCTCGCCTACCATGGTCCTCGCGTGTACGGAGCGAAGGCAATACAAACTCTCTCTCTCGCTCTAGATTTTGGATTTGGATGATTCAATTCGCATGATTTGGATTCTGGAGATTATCTCGTGCTCGTGTTGATTTTGCAATTGGCTTAGGGTTTTTCATAGAGATTTGAATTTGAATGTATAGTCTGTGTTGGATTCATGGAGCTTCTGCGAATTGAGATTGAAATGCTCAGTCTATGTAGATAGATGTTTACAGTGTTTCTTTGAGTCGATTGAGTTTGAGTTTGAATGTATCGCCTGTGCTGTCTGTAGTAGATTCATGTAGCTTCTGCAGATTAAGGTTGAAATGCTTAGACGGTATAGATGTTTACAGTGTTTCTTTTGATACAGATTCAAAAAGTGGAGCTTCGTAAGAAGGAGTGGAAGTACTTTGTTCATTATCTCGTGAGATTTCTTTCATCTGAGCTATTATAGTTGTATTCTCTTTGTTTCAGAGCTTTTGATTTGCAGTATTGAGTGATACAGCGATCTGTGTCTGCAGGGTTGGAACAAAAAGTGAGTCTCTCTCTGCTCTGCTCTCATGTCTATTCTGGTTTGTGTGGCAAACAGAGTTAGATTGACGTGAATGTATTGCCCGACAGTTGGGATGAATGGGTGAGTGCGGATAGGTTGTTGAAACACACAGAGGAGAATCTTGTGAAACAGAAGGCTTTGGACAAGAAGCAAGGAGTGGAAAAGGGTGCCAAGTCTGGGCGTTCGGCTCAGACTAAAACGAGAAGCTCTGCAGGTGAGTTTGTGAATATGAAATTAAGAGGAAACCTTCATTTTTTACTTGGCTTGACTTTTATTGATGTTTCATTTTCAAGCTAGGCTATTACTATTTATCATTATCTGGCTCAGAGGCCTGAATATACACTTAGTTGAATATTTATCCTCCCGCATTGACCCTTTTGAGTATATATCTTTGGTAAGTTGAACTATTTTGTCAAATATGCAGACACAAAGGCTGAGAAAGATGACACGAAAAACAATGGTAAGCAGCATATTAGTTTTTCGCTTACACTGTAAAATTAATTGAAGTTGAGATTAAATGAACTTAAAATTTATTTGAGTTAAGCTGGTGTATTATATTGTCTGTTGCAGCTGCAAAAGGGAAGAAGCGAAAGAATGAGTTAGGCAATGAGGTTAGGCTTGTAAAAGAACTCAAGAGATTTTACTTGCTTTAGCTCTATATAGATTAAATTTCCAAGAGCTTGTGCATTACCTATTGGGAAGAACTATTTTAATAAACACAGTAAATGGCTGGATATGTTGTGATGCATATATTCAAACAGGTTCAGTTTATCAGGTCTTTTAAAATCGATAAGGTTGCTTGTGTATGGTTTTGTGATCTATAGAAGGATAACGTATTAGCAGAGAAGCTACTCAAGATCCAAATGCCTGCAACACTAAAAAAACAGCTCGTTGACGACTGGGAGAATGTTACGCAGAAGGACAAGGTACACATCAATCTACTCTGACTTCTACACATACTTGGGAGACATGGGAGACATAAGTGTGTATTACATACCAAAGTGGCTTCTACACATACTTGGTACTAACCTTTGAATGATCACGTAACTCTAGGTTGTGAAACTTCCGCGTTCACCTACTGTCGACGAGATATTGTCCAAGTATCTTGAAATCAAAACCAAGAAGGATGGAATGTGAGTCCTTTTATTCAGTCATAGAGTTTGATATATCTTTTTGAAAATGTTCAGAACTCAGTGAAGCAAATTTTCTGCGCAGGATAACTGATGCGGTCGGTGAAATCTTGAAAGGCATAAGGTGTTACTTCGACAAGGCATTACCTATGATGCTCTTGTACAAAAAAGAGCGGCAACAATACGAAGAAGCAATCGTGGATGATGTTTCACCTTCGACTGTTTATGGCGCCGAGCATTTACTTCGTCTCTTTGGTAAAAAAATCTCAGCAAGTTCTCATTCAGACAGTAAAACTTGATGTGTCTGGATTCTTGACTATATTTATCTGCAGTGAAATTTCCGGAGCTTTTCTCATATGTAAACATGGAAGAAGAGACATGGAATCGCATGCAACAAACACTATTAGACTTCCTCAAGTAAGCATCCTATCTAATCTCTCTTTTTTTTGCTGCCATTAACGTAAAAATTGACAAACGCTCTAAAACCTTCTTTTACAGGTTCATTCAGAAGAACCAGAGCACTTTCTTGTTGTCACCATCAGCATATGAATCTGATAAGGTTGTTTCAGATGGTAAAGGCAAAGGCAAAGATGAGTGAGTGAAGAACAAAAATCCACCTCCATTAATTTGTCGGTATAAATCGCTGACGAGTTGTGTGTAACTTTAGGATTCCTTCAAATTTTTCTGATGAGTTTTACAACTGTAAGCTACATTTTTGACTACGATTGTTCAATCAAAATAACTTCCTTTTGAACGCATTAAAGGTTAATAATCAAAGCCTTGGTTTAAAACAGAAGGTAACAAAAAAAAAGAAAAAATAGAAGTATATGAGATGAGATTGTTTATGTGGCTAATGTTATCGGAATAATTGTATTGGCTCTCTCTCTCTCTCTCTCCCTCGCTCTCTCTCTCCTCTGTGAAACAAAGACTGAGTCCCATTTCGCGAGATCAGAATCAATGGTGGCATGAACGAAGAAGAAGACGCTCGAGCTCGAATATGGAACCCGCAGCTCTCACTCGCTCTTCCTCTCTTACTAGATTCCCTTACCGTCGCGGTTTAGCCACTCTCCGACTCGCTCGAGTCAACTCGTTCTCAATCCTCCCACCTAAGACTCCTCTCCCCCTTCGGATCTCTGCCTCGCTTAGCCTTCCGCGACAATCGATTCGTCTACGCGCAGTTGAAGATCGCAATCACGATCATCATGATCATGATGGTGAGCAAGAGCATCATCATCACAATCACCACCACCACGGATGCTGTTCCGTGGAGTTGAAAGCGGAGAGCAAGCCTCAGAAAGCACTCTTCGGATTCGCTAAAGCCATCGGATGGGTTCGATTAGCCAATTTCCTCAGGGAGCATCTTCATCTCTGCTGCTCCTCCGCCGCGCTCTTCGTCGCCGCCGCCGCGTGCCCTTTCTTCGCTCCTAAACCTTACGTTAGGTCTCTTCAGCACGCGTTCATGATCGTTGGCTTCCCTCTCGTCGGAGTAAGGATTCTCTAATAAAGCTCTTTATTAGTTAGTGAATCTTAGCCTGACGATTTGAGGGAATTGGTTTCATGTGTTAGGTATCAGCATCTCTCGACGCGCTTATGGATATAGCGGGAGGGAAAGTGAACATCCATGTGTTGATGGCACTTGCTGCTTTTGCGTCTGTGTTTATGGGAAACGCTCTTGAAGGAGGATTGCTTCTTGCCATGTTCAATCTTGCTCATATCGGTCAGAACTTTGATTTTTTGAGGATTAGGGAAATGTGATTGTTAATGTTTTCATGAGACTGATAGGCTTTTCCTGCAGCGGAGGAGTTTTTCACTAGTCGATCAATGGTTGATGTTAAGGAGTTGAAGGAGAGTAATCCCGATTCTGCACTGTTGATCGAAGTGAAAAATGGGAATGTTCCAAACATTTCTGATTTGTCATACAAAAGCGTTCCTGTGCACAGTGTAGAAGTTGGGTCCTATATCTTGGTTGGAACTGGTGAGGTCTGTGAAGCTTTCGTTTCTTGAAATCCTTTAAACATGTGACCTCGTATTGTAGCTGTTTTTAAGTAGTGAGTCTTTTTTTTGGTATTTAGATTGTTCCTGTAGATTGCGAAGTTTACCAAGGCAGTGCTACCATAACAGTTGAGCACTTGACTGGGGAAGTCAAACCATTGGAGGCGAAAGCTGGAGATAGAGTGCCTGGTGGTGCAAGAAATTTGGATGGCAGAATGATCGTGAAGGTATTTTAAACATAATTCATTTTGCTTTGGCTTCCCTTTGTTTGAAGTTTTCAAGTTTATCTTTATTCTATGGAAAAAATTAAATCAGGCCACGAAGGCATGGAATGAGTCGACTCTAAACAGGATTGTACAGCTGACCGAGGAAGCACACTCCAATAAACCCAAACTTCAAAGATGGCTGGATGAGTTTGGGGAGAATTACAGCAAGGTGGTGGTTGTTTTGTCACTTGCTATTGCCTTCCTAGGTCCATTTTTGTTCAAGTGGCCTTTCCTCAGCACCACAGGTAGATGTCGGAAACAAGTTCTCCGTTTTCAACATACATATATTCCCTTTATTGTCCAGACAATGAATAATTTTTTATGTTACAAAACTGTTAAGAGAGATATCTTTGGCTTCTTTTCTTCTTATGGACAATTGGTTAGCTTACTTTCTTTGCTGGTTAATGATACAGCATGCAGAGGATCGGTCTACAGAGCATTGGGACTTATGGTGGCCGCATCACCATGTGCTTTGGCTGTTGCTCCGTTGGCTTACGCTACTGCTATTAGTTCTTGTGCGAAAAAGGTATCATGCATGAACTCTGTGTAATTACAACCTGAGTAACTGAAATTACCAACTACGTGTTAGCATTCTTTAGTAATTGAAATTAAGCTCACGGCTTTAGAACCTAAGGAGTCTTATTTGCAATTGTGAGGATTTTATGATGCCTATGCGACTATTTAGTTCTCTTCTGTTCACGTGTAAGTGTGTAATCCAACAGTTATTCCTTGTTATAGGGAATATTGCTAAAAGGTGCACAAGTTCTAGATGCCCTCGCTTCTTGCCACACTGTTGCTTTTGACAAAACCGGGACCTTAACAACTGGCGGTCTTACTTGCAAAGCAATTGAACCCATTTATGGGCACCACGGAGGTAATAATCCAAGCGTAATAACTTGCTGTGTTCCAAATTGTGAGAAAGAAGCTCTTGCCGTAGCGGCTGCAATGGAGAAGGGCACTACACATCCTATTGGAAGGTATTTTGTAAGCATCAGTTGATGTATAAACTTAATTATCTCAAACTCTAGAACTATGCAATGTTTAGCATGTCTCTTCAAATCAGTCACATCACAAACTTTTTTTTGTTGATAAAAAGTAAAACGGGCCCGTGTAAATTCATGGTTATTAAATAATCTTGTCTGACGGTACATTCATGTCTGTCACACAAACGGATGAGATGAAGAACCATAAAGCAACGTTTGGCATCCTTAGCTCTCTTTCTGTTTTTGAACTGTTTTTTGCCCGTATGTTTTTAGCTGCTTCTGACACATTTGAACTTGCTGCAGAGCTGTGGTAGACCACAGTGTGGGGAAAGACCTCCCTTCTATTTTTGTTGAAAGCTTCGAATATTTTCCTGGCAGAGGCCTTACTGCTACCGTAAACGGTGCTGAGGTGCGACATAGTTTTGTACTAGATTAGATTTCCATTTTTCTTCTAGTTAACATGTGTGTCTATGTCTCATTTCAACTTTTTGGCCTTGTTATAGTCAGTAGCTGAAGAGAGTAGATTACGAAAAGCGTCACTTGGTTCTATAGAGTTCATCACCTCACTCTTCAAATCAGAAGATGAGTCTAAACTGATCAAGGATGCTGTTAACGCCTCTTTGTACGGAAAGGATTTCGTTCATGCTGCTCTTTCTGTTGATCACAAGGTATATGCTACAGCTACTTTCTTTGCTGGTCCACAAAAATCTTACTTACGTCACAGTCAGTATTTTTCTCTCTCGTGTGTCCATTTATCAGTCCTTTAAGATTCTCTGTATCACTGAAATTTATGAGCCGGTGCAACTAACTTCTCCAGGTAACATTGATTCACCTCGAAGATCAGCCTCGTCCAGGTGTCTCGGGAGTTATAGCAGAACTTAAAAGCTGGGCCCAACTTCGAGTTATGATGTTAACTGGGGACCATGATTCAAGTGCTTGGAGAGTTGCAAATGCAGTGGGTATTAGCGAAGTCTACTGTAACCTAAAGCCCGAGCATAAGCTAAACCATGTAAAGAACATCGCTCGAGATGCAGGTGATGATCATTACTCTCGCCACATGTCAAACCACTCAAAGACAAGTCAATAATTTTATTACTAACATTTTGGTGAGTGTTTTAGGTGGAGGTTTAATTATGGTTGGAGAAGGAATTAATGATGCTCCAGCTCTAGCTGCTGCAACTGTTGGGATTGTACTTGCTCAACGTGCGAGTGCCACGGCGATTGCTGTTGCTGACATCTTACTGCTTCGGGACAACATCACCGGTGTTCCCTTTTGTGTCGCTAAATCTCGCCAGACAACATCATTGGTATAAGGAAATCAACTTTTTTTTTTCCAAAGCCTATTGATGTAAGATTGCATATTTAACTAGTGTTTTATCATGTTGCAGATCAAGCAAAATGTTGCTCTTGCCTTGACGTCAATATTCTTGGCCGCTCTTCCCTCAGTTTTGGGGTTTCTTCCACTGTGGTTAACGGTATGCAAAGCTCTAATAGCTATTAATTTCTATGAGTTACCAATCAAATCACCTAGAAGAATCCCCGCTAATCCGCAATTTTTTTCTGGAATCATAGGTACTTCTACATGAAGGTGGGACTCTTCTGGTGTGCCTCAACTCAGTACGTGGTCTGAACGATCCATCATGGTCGTGGAAACAAGACATAGCTCATCTAATCAACAAGTTAAGCTCACGTGAATCCACCAGTAGCAACAACTCTTTAAGCTCTGTAGAGACTGCACATTAGGTAACTTGCTCGTCTGTGTGCTTTTGTTTGTCTAATTATGTACAAGCATCAAACTGTGCGTATGTCACTTATATTAAACATCAAAATCGTATATAAGTTTCGTTTCTCTGGATCGTTTGATTTTATTTTATTTTTCCTTCCAAGTTATATATATATATGTCACTTGACTCATATTTACTCACTTCTTCGTATCATTGTTTTAAGAAAAGTTTTGGCTTCCTTTTCGAATCACGAAAGATCATATGATTACAAAAGATTGTTTAGATTTGCTTCCTTGTTCTGTCTCTCTAACCATTGCTGCCTTTGGCTCTATACATAATACATGTAAAGCCTTAAAACTTTTATTTTCCCCGAGAAACAGAGTGAAAAGTTGAAGAGAGACTTTTGCTTTTTCTCTCTTTACTACTCCATCTTCCCAATACCGATTTGGTTCACTATGAACTCCCTAAACCCGACACGACGGCTGTTTACACTTTGCGGCATACACGAACCACCACCGCCTCCTCCACTTCCTCCGCTGGAACCACCACCCCCCACGTTCCCTCTCTGTAAATCCGCCATGTAACTCCTCACCTCCGTCCTAATCATCTCCTGCACAACCGTCATGAACTCACCACCGAATCCTGATATCCCCTTCTCTTCTTCCTTTCTAACCGGGAACAGCTCCGCCGTGTAACCACCGTCAGTAACCGTATTCTCATTTACTTGAGTCGGCTCGTTGACTCTAACCGTCTCCGTCTCGCAGCGGTTATTCCAAGGGAGAGACAAACTTAGATAAGTCGGCGGATCTTCACCGGACGTTGACGCCGTCACCTCCGTCACGGCAGCAGATCTAGCCGTCGGTTTGAACACGTGCGGAGCACCACTAGATTGCTCGCTGACGTCAGATCCAGATGGACTCCCGGGGCTCATATATAGCCCAGTAGACACACCACCACCGCTCGCCGTGCGTTTCAACGGTTGCTCCTCTCCCAAGTTACCGTCATACCCTCCGTTTCCACCGAAGTCACAGCTCTGTCCTTCAGATGTAAAACCGCTGCATTTACGCTTGAGCGTCGAGTTCCAATGGTTCTTGATAGCGTTGTCGGTCCTTCCATTGAGGAGACGAGAGATCGTCGCCCACTTGTTACCGAACCGAGCGTGCGCTCGTATGATCGTCTCGTCTTCCTCCGCCGTAAAAGCACGGTGCTCGACCTCCGGAGATAGCTGGTTACACCAGCGGAGACGGCAGGATTTGCCGGACCGCCCAGGGATGGATTTGCTGATCAAAGACCAGTTTCTCGGACCGTGCTTCTGCACCAGACTCTGCAAGAGATCGTCTTCTTCTGGACTCCATGGACCTTTAATCCTCTCCATGTTCTTTCTAGACGGACCTGACATCGCCGGTTGTGTTCTGTTTTTCTTCTCAACACGTCTTCTGTTTTATTTTTTGGTCGTTAGGGAGTTTTTTTTTTGTTGGGAGAAGAAAAGGTTTTAAGAGGATAAGAGCAAGAAGAGAGTATTTATACGAGAAGGAGTCGCGCAAGGGCTACCGGTTCGACCCGTAATCTCTCTTATCGATAAACAGAGAAATTATATTAAAGTAGTTAAATTCTGCAGTTTATTACTAGGATATGTGTTATCTTTTGAATTTTCTAACTGAATAAAATATCTTATACTTATTTAGGAAACAAGGAAAACCGTTTTGTAATTTTATCAGCGTTAAACGGATAAATATGGTCGTTACTAACTTACTAATCGTTACGGTCTTGACTAATTCAGTCAAAACAAATTGATGGATTAACTAATTTAGCGTTTGATTTATTAATTGTTTAGGCAAGTCATTCAATGTATTATAAATTAATTTCATCAATCAAATGTTTAAACTTGAATAACAAAAAAGGAATTATTGAATATTGGTATATCACAACCAAAACACACGTCCACGATTGAAAAAGTGCGTTTGGGGAGAACAGCGTCTGTGTGAGGTTAACATCGAGCGTGTAGAGCAGAGAATCTTCCAGGAAAAACGGTTGGGGACTTGGGATACAGCTGTATATTAACACGTGTCAAGTAAGTATATGTACTTTGAGTTTGAGATTTGCTTTTATTCATGAATAAATAAATATTATTAGTGTGGTCTTAATTTCAGAGGTGTGTTTTCTTTAAACAGTACGCTCGTACTGGGGCGTCTCTCCCACTCTCCGTTTTACAGGTGGAGCGTTTTTACCCAATCATTTCGTTTTCCATTTAAAAGCATTGTTGTGACACTCACAGAATTGTTAACTACTACGTTTTTATCTTTTTCATACTTTTTTCTTTATTTTTTTGCATTTTTTATTTCTTTATACTGCCTCTCTGTTTGTGAAAATAGAATTTTCTAGACTTATTTTTGTTCTAAAATGATAGATTTTCTAAAATTTTAATGTACTTTTAGTAGTTAATATTGAAAAGTTGTATATTTTTAAAAAACATTAATTAAAAATATTTGAATTGGTTGAATACTATTGGTTGATATTTATTGGAAAATGTATAGTAAAATAAATAATAAATTCAATTGTAAAAAATTAATTGTTTATTTAATATGCGTGAATACTCTAGAAAATCATTCTTTTAAGAACAGAGTGAGTAATTAACAAAACTAAATAACAGTGAAATTCAAGAATGGCATTATATTTGAAACGCTGAATTATACCAACTTGAAATTTGGGTAAAAAGGAACTAAATATGGAAAATGAAAATATGCTGGCAAACACAAACTGCTTTTCTAAGAATAACTGCAAGAAAAAAAAACTACATAGATTCATAGAAGTCAATAAAAAACAGCCGAAAGTTTGTTTTGTTTTGTTTATAAACTAAAGTGCGGTGATCTGTTTTCAATATATTACACTGTTCGTTGCATGTCACTGTCTTGTGTGTGTTGATGTGTGTGGTTATAATGAAGCACGTTGGACCGTCGGTTAAATATCCGAATTTGCCGTAGCTTGTACATTGGTGTGATGAATAAGAAGTGGAAATTGTAGACACTAAACACCAAGTTTTTGGCCTCTTGCTACATGCAACGAGTAAATAGAATCATTTTACAATTGTTAGTAAACTATCTTTATACATGCAACGAATGTTGACAAAAGATATAAATGACTCTTGGGCGTGAAACCGTTGATATATGCACTAAACATAGCTTTACATTCTGAAGCCAAAAATAATTGCAGAATGTTTATATATGATTAATAATGATAGAGAGATGAAGATAAGGATGAAGTTAACGGTTAGGTATGAGGCTTTGGTTCGATTCGGTGACTTTTTGACTGAGGAAGCCAGCCTGTATGCCATTATTATCATTATTATTTTTCGGATATTTTGCCGATCTAAAAAATAAATAAATTAAAAGTAGACTGCCAAAAAGAGACAGTTGCTGACGTGGCGCAAAACGACAAGATAGATCGATCGTTACCACTTTATTTTGTGGGATATTTTATTTTATAATTTGACATTTTTAAGAAAGAAAAAATAAAAACAGGCTGTAAATCTCTGCCTCCCTTTAACGGCCACTCCCTCACCTGCCGGTCACCCACCCACCTTCCTTCTTTGTTATTATATTTACATAGACTAGTAGTACTTTCATATGTCCACTAATTAGTAATTAGCATTCTTTTAAAAGCTATACTTTGGTTTAGTGATTAGCCTAGAAGATAAGTAATGTAACTTGAATTCCGGAGATATATATTACACTAATCTGAATTTAGAGTTCTATATCATTTGTATGGTTTTCTGTAATTATATCGTTTATTTGCAGATGATTGTTCATCCGATTTTTACATACATCTCAGCTTATATAAACATTAAGATTTTTTTCAGTCATCAAGCAATAAGATATTATAAAAATTGTTGTATGCATCTTTAATAGATTTTATGTGTATGAATGTATTTCATATCAAAAATATTCATACTTAATTAACTCACAGTGTGTTATTGAGAAAATAATTTTGTATTAAAAGTACTATACTAATAACTTCATAGTATCAAATATATGTTGAAAAACTTACTAGGACACTCGTATTAAATGGGGTTAATAGTCAACTATGTTCGTCGCTTTGACCCAGAAAGTCAACTATTTAGTTTTGTGAACGTAGAATTGTATTCGAATCGAGAGATATTAAACGCATTGTCATTTTTTTCCTTAGTGGATATGATATTATGCAACCTGCCAACGGTTGAGAAACTTTTTTTTCTAACCATAAAATTTATGTTGTGGTCAATGTGAAATGCATTCAAACAAGGATCAACCGCCAACGTAAGAAATTTGCAAATATTCAAATATGAATGCCTGTCAAAATCTACTTGGCTAAAGAACATCTCTCTCATGCATAAAATTCATAGGCTAATATGTATATAAATTAAGCCGCTGGTATAGGGATTAGTTGCGAACGTGAACTCAGTCAGGCTGTTCTTTTACGCCTAGCTAAACGGCTAAACCACATATACTTACCATATGACTTTTGAAAGCATGGACGTATCATTTCTCATCATGTACGTAACCTAAATTATATCCATATTCATATACCATATATAGATCAATATACGTAATTTTCATTTGCCATAAATAGATAAGTTGCGTGATTTTATCCTAGTTTCACCAACCATTCCACATTGCGATCGCATTATTCCAACCAAAATGACCTCAGTAAACGCAAAAGTTTATTTGAACCGCAGTGATTAACTTGTTACAAACATATTTAAAGTGAATAAAACTGGGATCTGTAAAGTGTACGGTACCGTTAGGACACTAATATAGCCGTGTACTGCATAGCACGATGCACATGCTCCGATGCTAATGGAAGTCTCTTGCGAGCTTCCTACTCTTGTCACACGATTTAAATAATTTGATTTCTTATTTAAAGTATTCCAAAGTATCCCTGAGGAAAGAAAAAGACGGGATAGGATTCGGTCAGAATTAATTGTATAATTAGTGACCCCATAATTGTGTATTAAGAAAAATATTAATTGAGTGAACCAAGGGAGACATATGGACAAAACTGAATAGTTACTGACTTACTGGAGATACGGTAAGAGATCTTCCGTTCTAGGTACATCGTAGCTATTACCTAATAATCTATTCTTTTCTAGCTAGCACTATTAGTTTGTTTACTGATAAATTTTACCAATCATTTCCTTTAAAATTAGTCTGGCTATTCATATAAACTTCTACCAACTAAAAAAAATTAAAACCCTAGTAACAACTCAAGTGGTTTATATTATTTTGTATTTTCATTTTTTAGCTGAAAACAACTACACGTCGACACTATTATCCCGATCAGATTGCTCATGACCCACACCCATCCACTGAAACG
Organism: Brassica oleracea var. oleracea; assembly: GCF_000695525.1. NCBI lineage: Eukaryota > Viridiplantae > Streptophyta > Magnoliopsida > Brassicales > Brassicaceae > Brassica > Brassica oleracea. Next base: position 1,033,227 of record NC_027748.1, read on the forward strand.
TAATAATTCTTAATTTGTTTCCCAAAAAATGCATGTGAGTCGTATATTCTTGCCTTCGAATGGAATTTCCCAAAATGGCTTACAAATACAACCTTCTATAATTATAAGATGATTCTAGGTTCATTGTACGTTTTGACTCCAATCATATGAATGTTTATTCATGCATTATTAGTTCATATTTTTTAATAAAAATCTAGTAATCCAAAATCAGAGATTTGTTGAAACGATATTGTCTGGAATATTTCGTAATTGGAACCTAACGAAGACAGATATAGGAGTTCCTTCAAGGAATGGAATATTATTAGGTAACCGTTTATGTTTGTTTAAGGAACTAAGATTCCTCTGATTTATTATCTAAGGAGGAAATAATGATCTTACGAGTTTCACCGTTTAATTTTACAAATGCCACCATTGCAGGAGAGGACATATATTCACGTGTACAATACCTCGACAATGAAGGATACAACAACACACACACACACACTGTAGTCCATGTCGTTTAAAGCGTATATGCAATCATAAAACAACGCACACACACCGAGTGTGTAGAAATAGCAATCACTCGTACAAAATATAATTCACAAAACACACCAATTTGTAGCATATTATTTTCCAAACACATAAAACACAAACTTATCAGCTTTCAACCGCAGAAGGCACGTACGAGAAACGATTTATCACGTGACGGTGGCGACGCGGTTTAAGCAGACACACGTGCGACTTGCTTCCCACCGCACCGACAAGTATACTGAAGAGATAATTAAAAAAATATATAAAACTGATTTAAAAATATAGGCGGACAAATTTGACCATACGAAAGTCGTATACTTTGGCGTGGTACGGAAGGGCATAAAAGTCATTCGGGGAATGAACTGTGAACTAGAAGAGATCTTCTCCATTGATATGGTTGTTGGGTTTATTGATACGACACACGTGAACACTTTGATCCCCACGCTACCCACATTTTCATTTTATTCTCTATTACTTCGTTTGTTATATATATGATCCAAACTTATGAATTTTGTAGGACAAAGAAGAGAGCTTAATATGTGGCTTCATGATGAACCATATGACCAATAACGAAAGTATTAATGTGAAGTTAGTGACGCTTGATGATAGTTAAGAGGTTTTTTTTGACTAAAGGCTTTCAAATGATAGTTAAGAGTTGCTTATAAAATTTCAGAAATACACAAGTTAAAGCCGATTACATTTTATTTATATGTCATGATAAGAGGGGAGGGGGTTAGTCTAAAAGTGTATAGTTGTGGTTACCAACATGTGTATGACGTCCCCAGCGCTTGTAAATTACATTTGCACCTTTGAACGTCGATGCTATTAATTATTATATTCCATGGCCGTTTTTTATACATGTATATGCGTAGATGAGCTCTTACTTTGACCACTAATAAGGTCGACCACGGAAACAAACGAACAAAATTCGAAACAAAAGGTCAACAGTAGTATGTTGGGCCTTTTTAGTGAAGAAAAAGTTGATACTAATACTCGATAAGTGTGACTTCTAGTGTAGGCAAGGTCAAAATTGAGGATATATTTCGTCTTTGATCAATTTTAGAATTGTGGAAAATTGACGCAAGCACTTCTTGAAATACTCCACACTCTGGTCTACAACTTCTGTTTGAAAAAATATACTTATATATATCTGACGTTTGATATTGTTGTCCTCCGAAACTATTATCAACCGTAGTGACATGTTTAACTTTAAATACGCTAGATCATCTCCAATAATAAGTTTTTAATATTTATTATTTTATAATATGTTTAAAACGTTTTTAAGAATTCTGCAATACTCATGTTTTAAAATCATTTTAATTAACCACGTGTTAGTGGTCCAGTGGTTAAATTCAATCTGGGAAGTCATGGGTTCGAGTACCGCTGGGAGGTGATTATCTTGATGGACTTTCGGGTCCAATACGGAAAACTCTACTAACATGTGGTCACTGGTGGGATTTACATGGGGTGATCATCAATCTTCCTGGATTTACATGGATGCTTCGGCGGGCTCTCCGACTAAGCTCCGGTGTGGACGGTCATTGGCGCTAGTCGGATCTTCTCGAATCTCTGGATACCAAGATCATAAAAAAAAAAAAAAATCATTTTAATCTTTTTTAACTAGAACATTTTCAATCCATTTTTATTTTAGAGATCTCTATTTTTTTAAAATTAAATTAAAATTAAATTTTTATTTTGTTGTGATGTTCATATAATAGAAAATTCTATATTTTTCTATAAATAGATGAATACTATATTTATTTTTATTGTTTATACTATGATAGAAATCTCTAGAATATAAATAGAATGAAAATGCTGTGACGACTTTATTTTTTTATGCTAGTCTTGACAAATTTCTTTTTATCTTTTAAAAGTTACACATGATAACTTCTGCTACTGTCTTTCAATTAGGTTCGCGTGTAAAATGTTATAAACGGTAATTTTGAATTTTGGGATAAACTGAGTAATAATTTCACCTCGATACGCATCGGATTAATCTCACCGGCCACTATTGTTTTTTTACAATCTCTTTCTCTGCGGTCAAAGAAAACAGAGAATCCATCCACACCGGCCACTTGTTTTTTTACAATCTCTTTCCCCCAAAGTCAGAGCGTCTGTTTTGCATTATTGCTCCGTTGGCAAAAGGCACGTGGAACACATGCGCACATTATCACATCATCCATTGACACTTGTCGTATGTGTGGGTAAAGATTAGACTGTTCACGATTCCTCATGATTGATTCATGGCAAGAACAAGATGGAAGATTCGCCGTTTGTAAGATCATGATTAATCTGAGGTTATTAGAGTGAGAACTTTAAGAACTGATTTTTTAACTTAGTTAATTAAAAGTAAGAAACAGTTTCTTAACTTCCGCTAAAAAACTTCATCCTAAAAATTCCGGATTAATCATGCTCTAATAACCTTGATAAAATACCATTAAACTAGTGATTTTTTACGCTAGTTTCAGACGATCAAGACAAACGTGGCTTATCAATAATGCATCTAAATACCTTAGACCATTTCCAATTTATAACACTATTTTAGTATCAAAACCACACTATTTTAGTGTAATTTCAGCACTAAAAAATATATTTTTTTAATCATAACATCAAACTTCACACTAAAAGTTAAAAAGTTATTTTATAATATTATATGTATTTATGATTTTATTTTTTATTTATTTAATTGTTTATTTTATTAATAAATTAAGTGAATAGTATTTTAGTAGGATGAATAGTATTTTAGTGTGGTGAATAGTATCACACCAAATTTGGTGTAAAATTATAGTGTTGCACTAAAATGGTGTGATTTTTAATATTGGGTTAGAAAAGGTTTTTGTGTCAAAATCACACTAAAATAGTATTTTGGAGTTGGGTTGGAGATATGACCTTATAAAATCGAGACTACGGGTTTTTTGTTGTTGGTGAAATTAACGATGCAAACACGAATAAGTAGGATTTTCTTTAACAAATCTCGAATCGAAATTATTTTGACACTAGGCGCGCTGGTCTGAATAACGTATCTGGAATAGCACATGAAGTCTAAGCATTATTTGTAACGTTTAATTATGAAATAGCTTCAAATTTGAAATATTGACATCTTCCAAGATCTGAATGCCAACAAAGTATATTAGAATGATATTTATCGCGATATCTTACGCCGTATGAGTCGTACTATCGCCTCACTTTACTTATTTTAGCTTATTTGGTTTACCTTTTTTAGCTACTTTTTATACAAAACCAAACGAAGAATGCTTCGGGTCGAAGTAGCTCATAAAGAACCCTTTATGTATTATTCGATATACCAAGGTTAGTGATCCATCATACATCACTGTGCGATACAGATAGTAGACTATCGTTACTATATTAATTACATCATTCTAGATTCACAAAAAATCAGTTATCACAGATATATAGTTGTTGCACGTTGATGCATCACTAATATCAGCCTATTACCAAAAGTATGGACTTCGTTTAGCGATTCCAAATCGCGTTTCGAATACTTAACTATAGGCAAACAGATCGTAGCTACAATCTTTTTTTTACCGAAGTAAATACAATCTTTATTAGATTTTTAAATGTCTGGTTATATTTTCGTGGTATCAAATAAAATTATATAAGGCAAAACATTTTAAAAAATCTACAGCGCATGAGACTTGAATATAAAATAACATCGCACTAGCTATCGACAAAAAAGCATCTCATGTAGCTAAGAATTTTACACTGCTAAACAAATCGTCCACTTACTAAATAGATTATACATAATTTGAGAATAAAGCTGACAATGACATTGTCGAATGTCGTCATTGGCCAAAGCTAACATTCATATAGTTAATGAACAATTTACGTTTTTGTTATAAACCATAATCTTTTGTAAGTGCTAGGAATAAGAGTAAATTGGTTATAAAAAAAAGGAAAAAGCGAAGAGAAGAGAGTGTGAGCTCATTGATGTCATCGTTCGGTGGGCCGTGGGCGACAATGCTAAATCTCGTTTAAAGATGCATGGAACCGTCAGGAAATTGCAAGTTTGGGGTGTTATTATCAGATTGGGGTTTATAACCTTTTTTGGAGAATTTATAGTTTGATCTTCGTTTGATCTTATATCACCCTTGTGTGGGTTCAAGTCGCCCCTATTTGGATTCTAGGTTGTGTTTGGAGAATGTTTGATTTTTTCCGTTAGCTCTTGTATTGAAACTATTTTGCTCCTTTGGAATAATTCCATTTGTGAAAAACAAAAGAAACTCGAAAAGCCCAGTGTTGTGGGCAGTCTTGTTTGGTTACCTGTCATACGTCCTCCCAAGTACATCTACAATTTTCTTCTAATAGATTACACTGCATGGCTATTAGTTTTTCTTTTGTGTGAAAACTTGGCTATTAGTTAGGGGGTGATTATAATGTTTCCATTCAGGTTGAGGCTAAAACCACAACATTTTCATGTTTAAAAAGAACGATTGGGCCTTTAAGGGCCATATAATATACTTCGGCCCCTAAACGTTTCATTAAGTTGAACCCATGCTTAAATTTTTCTTCACGATATACACCGGTAGGAATTCCATATTTTACTGGGTTAACGCATGGACTTTGAAAAAATTCAGAATATATGACAATATTTTTTTACATTATATTTGTATCATGAACTAATATATGATGATGGTCAGAGAGGTTTGAAATTTTTGTTGTCTCCGTTTTTTAGAATATCGATTTTATTATGGTTTGTCCACTGAATTAGGGTATGAAGTTTTACTAAATTAATTGATAAAAAAATATAACGATACTCATTTACCATGAAAGATAGTTTAGAATAAATTATACAAATGTAGAATGTTGTTAGAAATTTTAAAACAACACTAAAGATTATTGGCTTCAATATATTAATCATTTACCGAAAAACTGAATATTTGTAGGGGTTAATACAGATTTTGAATTTTTTTTAAAAAAATATGACAATGTTGTTTTAAAGCATAGTTGTATTACAAACTAAAATATGATGATGGTCATAGAGGTTTGAAACCTTTTTTTTTAATCTATGTTTCTTTAGAATAACGATTTTATTGTGGTTTGTCTACCGATTTATAGTTTTACTAAATTAATTGATAAAAAATAGAACGATGACCATGTTCCATCAAAGATAGTTTAGAATACATTAATAAAAATGTATAATGTGGTTATAAATTTTTAAACAACACTAAAGGTTATAAGCTTCAGTATATTAACTATTTACCGAAAAACTGAAAATTTTGTATGAGTTGTTAACACATAGATTTTGAGAAAATTTCAAAAAGCATGACAATATTGTTTTAATTCATATTTGTATCATGAACTAACATATGATTATGGTTAGAGAGGTTTGAAACCTTTTTGTCTTCGTTTCTCTAGAATAGCGATTTTATTGTGGTATAGTCCACTGATTTATGGAGCATATTTTACTAAATTAATTAATAAAAAATAGAATGATGTGTACCATCAAAATCAAAGATGGTTTAGAATACATTAATGCAAATTTATAATGCGGTTAGAAAGTTTAAAACAACACTAAAGATTATAGGCTATAATATATTAACCATTTACCGAAAAACTGAATACCTTGAAAGACAATTTAAAATAAGTTAATACAAATTTAGAATGTGGTTAGAACTTTTAAAATAACACTAAAGATTATAGGCTTCAGTATATTAACCATTTACCGAAAATCGAATATTTTGTATAATATAGGCTTCACTATGTTAACACACATAGATTTTGAGAAAAAATAAAAAATGTTACAATATTGTTTTAATGCATAGTTGTATCATGAACTAACATATAACATATGATTATGGTCAAAGAGGTTTGAAATCTTTGTTGTCTCTGTTTCTCTAGAATAGCAAATTTATTGTAGTTTGTCCCTTGATTTAAGGAGCATATGAAATTTTACTAAATTAATTGATAAAAAGAGTCAGAATATTGTCCATGTACCATGTAAGAGTTTAGAATACATTAATACAAATGTGAAATATGGTTAGAAACTATAAAACAACATTAAAGATTATAGGCTTCATTTGCTGAAAAACTGAATATTTTGTATGGGTTAACACATAGATTTTGAGAAAAAATAAAAAAATATTACAATATTGTTTTAATGCGTAGTTGTATCATGAACTAATATATGATTATGGTCAAAGAGGTTTGTAATCTTTTTTTGTCTCCGTTTCTCTAGAATAGCGATTTAATTGTGGTTTATCTACTAATTTATGGAGAATACGAAGTTTTACTAAATTGATTGATAAAAAATAGAACGATGCCCATGTACCATCAAAGATAGTTTAGAATACATTAATAATAATATATAATGTGGTTAGAAATTTTAAAACAACACTAAAGATTATAGACTTCAGTATATTAACTATTTACCGAAAACTAAATATTTTATTGGGTTAACACATAGATTTTGAGAAAATTTCAAAATGTATGAAAATATTTTTTTAATGCATATTTGTATCATGAACTAACATATGATGATGATTAGAGAGGATTAAAACCTTTGTTGACATCCTTTTCTTCTTTTTTCAGCAACAAAACAGACTCATATAGACTCTGCGAACCATCCTGGTAGCTCTGCATCCATATGAACGACAAACGACGATTGTTTCCTTGTACTGCGTGCGAGACTGTCCGCCTTTGAGTTTTGTTGTCTCCCTTTTTTAGAATAGCAATTTTTAAAATATTTTGTTTTTCGGTAAATGGTTAATATATTGAAGCCTATAATCTTTAGTGTTGTTTTAAAATTTCTAACCACATTCTACATTTGTATTAATGTATTCTAAACTCTTTTTCATGGTACACGAGAATTGTTCTATTTTTTATCAATTAACTTAGTAAAACTTCATATGCTCCCTAAATTAGTAGACAAACCACGATAAAATCGCTATTCTAAAGAAACGGAGACAACAAAGGTTCAAAACCTCTCTGCGCATCATCGTATGTTAGTTCATGATACAAATATGCATTAAAACAATATTGTCACATTATTTGAATTTTTCTCAAAATCTATGTGTTAACCACTACAAAATATTCAGTTTTTTGGTAAATGATTAATATACTGAAACCTATAATCTTTAGTGTTGTTTTAAAATTTTTAACCACATTCTACATTTATATTAATGTATTCTAAACGCTCTTACATGGTACATGGGCATCGTTCTATTTTTTTATTAATTAATTTAGTAAAACTTCAAATGCTCCTTAAATCAAGGGACAAACTAGAATAAAATCGCTATTTTAGAGAAACAGAGACAACAAAGCTTTCAAACCTCGCTGACCATCATAATATCTTAGTTCATTATACAAATATGCATTAAAACAATATTGTCATGTTTTTTTGAAATTTTCTCAAAATATAAGTGTTAACCTTTACAAATATTCAGCTTTTTGGTAAACGGTTAATATATTGAAGCCTATAATCTTTAGAGTTGTTTTAAAATTTCTAACCACATTATAAATTTGTATTAATGTATTCTAAACTATATTTCATGGTACAGGGGCATCTTTCTATTATTATCAATTAATTTAGTAAAACTTCATATGCTCCATAAATCAGTGTATAAACCACAATAAAATCGTTATTCTATAGAAACGGAGACAACAAAGGTTTCAAACCTCTATGACCATAATTATATGTTAGTTCATGTTACAACTATATATTAAAACAATATTGTTATATTTTTTTATTTTTTCTCAAAATCTATGTTTTAACCCCTACAAAATATTCAGTTTTCGGTAAATGGTTAATATATTGAAGCATATAATCTTTAGTGTTGTTTTAAAATTTCTAACCACATTTTTACATTTGTATTAATGTATTTTAAACTCTCTTATATGGTACATGGGTATCGTTATATTTTTTATCAATTAATTTTGTAAAACTTCATACGCTCCCTAAATCAAGGGACAAACCACAATAAATTCGCTATTCTAGAGAAACGGAGACAAAAAAATGTTCAAAACTTCTCTGACCATCATCATATGTAAGTTCTTGATACAACTATGCATTAAAACAATATTGTCATATTTTTAAAAAAATTCTCAAAATCTATGTGTTAACCCTCAGTTTTTCGTTAAACGGTTAATATACTTATGCCTATAATCTTTAGTGTTGTTTTAAAATTTCTAACCACATTCCATATTTGTATTAATGTATTCTAAACTCTCTTACAAGTTACATGAGCATCATTATATTTTCTTATCAATTAATTTAGTAAAACTTCATGTGCTCCATAATCATAGGGTTAACCACAATGAAATCGTTATTCTAGAGAAACGGAGACAAAATGATTCCAAACCTTTCTGACCATCATCGTATGTTAGTTCATAACACAAATATGCATTAAAATCTATGTGTTATAACCCCCAACAAAATATTCACTTTTTCGGTAAATTATTAATATAATTAAGCCTATAATCTTAAGTGTTGTTTTAAAATTTCTAACCATATTTTACATTTGTATTAATGTATTCTAAACTCTTTTACATAGTACATGGGTATCATTATATTTTTTTATCAATTAATTTATTAAAACTTCGTATGCTCCTTAAATCAATGGACAACCACAATAAATTCGCTATTCTAGAGAAACGGCGACAACAAAAGTTTCAAACCTCTCTAACAATAATCATAAGTTATTTCATGATACAACTATGCATTAAAACAATATTGTTATAATTTTTTTTTATTTTTTTCAAAATCTATGTGTTAACCCCTACAACATATTTGGTTTATCGGTAAATGGTTAATATACTGAAGCCTATAATCTTTAGTGTTGTTTTAAAATTTCTAACCACATTCTACTTTTGTATTAATGTATTCTAAACTGTCTTTAAAGGTAAATGGGCATCATTCTATTTTTTTTATCAATTAATTTAGTAAAACTATTTATGCTCACTAATTTAGAGGACAAACCACAATAAAACCACTAATCTAAAAAACGGAGACAACAAAGGTTCAAAACTTCTCTTACCATCATCATATGTAAGTTCATCATACACAATGCATTAAAACAATGTTTTCATATTTTAAAAAAAAATCTCAAAATGTTTGTGTTAACCCTCAGTTCTTCGGTAAACGGTCAATATAGTGAAGCATATAATCTTTAGTGTTGTTTTAAAATTTCTAACCACATTCCACATTTGTATTAATGTATTCTAAACCCTCTTACATGTTACATGAGTGTCATTATATTTTTTATCAATTAATTTAGTAAAACTTCATATGCTCTATAAATCAGTGGGCATACCACAATGAAATAGCTATTCTACAGAAACGGATACAAAAAGGTTTTGAAACCTCTCTAACCATCATCATATGTTACTTCAAGATACAAATTTGCATAAAAAAAATATTGTAATATTTTTTATTTTTTTTTTCTCAAAAACTATGTGTTAACCCCTACAAAATATTAAGTTTTTCGGTAAATTGTTAATATACTAAAGCCTATAATATTAAGTGTTGTTTTAAAATTTCTAACCACATTTTACATTTTTATTAATGTATTCTAAACTCTCTTACATTGTACAGGGGCATCGATCTATTTTTTATCAATTAATTTAGTAAAACTTCATATGCTCCTTAAAGCAAGGGACAAACTACAATAAATTCGCCATTCTAAAGAAACGGAGACGACAAAGGTTCCAAACCTCTCCGGCCATGATCATATGTAAGTTCATTATACAACTATGCATTGAAACAATATTGTCATGTTTTTTTGAATTTTTCTAAAAATTTATGTGTTAACCCATACAAAATATTCAGTTTTTCGTTAAAAGGTTAATATACAGAAAAGCCAATAATCTTTAGTGTTTTTTTAAAAATTTCTAACCATATTTTACATTTGTATAAATGTATTATATACTCTCTTACATGGTACACGGGCATCTTTCTATTCTTCTTATTAATTAATTTAGTAAAACTTCAAATGATTCCTATATCAAGGGACAAACCACAATAATACGCTATTCTAGAGAAACGGAGATAAAAAAAGGTTTCAAACCTCTTTGACCATAATTATAAGCTAGTTCATGATACTACTATGCATTAAAACAGTATTGTCATATTTTTTGAACTTTTTACTAATCTATGTGTTAACCCCTACAAAATATTCAGTTATTCAGTAAATGATTAATATACTATAGCCTACAATCTTTAGTGTTGTTTTAAAATTTCTAACCATATTATACATTTGTATTTATGTATTCTAAACTATATTTTATGGTACACAGGCATATTTCTATTTTTTTATCAATTCATTTAGTAAAATTTATATGCTCCCAAACCCAGTGGACAAGCCATAATAAAATTGCTATACTAGAGAAACAGAGACAAAAAAAGTTTCAAACCTCTCTGACTATCATCACATGTTAGTTCATGATACAACTACGCATTTAAAAATATTTTTTAATTTTTTTGAATTTTTTTCAAAATCTAAGTTTTAACCCCTACAAAATATTCAGTTTTTCGGTAAAAAGTTAATATACTGAAGCCTATAATCTTTAGTGTTGTTTCAAAATTTCTAACCACATTTCATATTTGTATTAATTTATTCTAAACTATCTTACATAGTACATGAGCATCGTTCTATTTTTTTTATTAATTAATTAGTAAAACTTCATATGCTACCTAAATCAAGAAAAAAACCACAATAAAATCGCTATTTTAAGGAAACGGAGACAACAATGGTTCCAAACCTCTTTGAATATCATCATATGTTAGTTCATGATAAAACTATGCATTAAAACAATATTTTCATATTTTTTGAATTTTTCTCAAAATCTATGTGTAAACTTCCGTACAAAATATTCAGTTTTTCGGTAAATGATTAATATACTGAAGCCTATATAATCTTTAGTGTTTTTTAAAAATTTCTAACCATATTCTACATTTGTATAATGTATTCTAAACTATCTTTCATCGTAAATGGACGTCGTTCTATTTTGTTTTATCAATTAAGTTAGCAAAACTTCATATGCTCCCTAATATAGTGGATACACAACAATAAAATCGATTTTCTAAAAAACGGAAACAACAAAGGTTTCAAACTTCTATAACCATCATCATATGTTAGTTCATGATACAAATATGAATTAAAAAAATATTGTCATACATTTTAATTTTTTTTCACAATTTATGTGTTAACCCCTATAAAATATTCAGTTTTTCGGTAAATGGTTAATATACTGAAGCCAATAATATTCAGTGTTGCTTTAAAATTTCTAACCACATTATACATTTGTATTAATGTATTCTAAACTATCTTTGATGGTACATGGACATCGTTCTATTTTTTTATCAATTAATTTAGCAAAACTTCATATGCTCCATAAATCCGTAGACAAACCACAATAAGATCGCTATTCTTGAGAGACAGAAACAAAAAGGTTCCAAACCTCTCTGACCATAATCATATGTTAGTTCATGTTACAAATATGCCTTAAAACAATATTGTAATATTTTTTTGATTTTGTTTCAAAATCTATGTGTAACCACTACAAAATAGTCAGTTTTTCGGTAAAAAGTTAATATATTGAAGCCTATAATCTTTATTGTTGTTTTAAAATTTATAACCTCATTTTACATTTGTATTAATGTATTCTAAACTCTTATATGTTACATAGAAAACATTCTAATTTTTTATCGATTAATTTAGTAAAACGCTCCCTAAATCAAGGGACAAACCACAATAAATTCGCTATTCTAGAGAAACAGAGACAACAAAGGTTCCAAACCTCTTTGACCATAATCATATGTTATTTCATGATAAAATTATGCATTAAACTAATACTGTAACATTTTTTTTATTTTTACTCAGAATCTATGTGTTAACCCCTACAAAATATTCGATTTTTCGGTAAATGGTTAATATAATGAAGCCTATAATCTTTAGTGTTATTTTAAAATTTATAACCACATTCTAAATTTGTATTAATGTATTCTAAATTATCTTTGTTGGTATATGGGCATCGTTCTATTTTTATCAATTAATTTAGTAAAACTTCATATGATCCTTAAATCAGCGAATAAACCAAAATAAAATCGTTATTCTAAAGAAACGTTGACAACAAAGGTTCCAAACCAGTCTGATCAACTTCATATATTAGTTCATGATACAACTATGCATTAAACAATACTTTCATATTTTTTGAATTATTCTCAAAATCTATGTGTTAACCCCTACAAAATATTCAGTTTTTTGGTAAATGGTTAATATACTGAAGCCTATAATCTTTATTCTTCTTTTAAAATTTCTAACCACATTATACATTTGTATTAATGTATTCTAAACTCTCATTGATGGTACACGGGCATTGTACTATTTTTTATCAATTAATTTAGTATAACTTTATATCCTCCATAAATCAGTGTACAAACCACAATAAATCGCTATTATAGAGAAACAGAGACAAAAAGGGTTCCAAACCTCTCTGACCATAATCATATGTTAGTTCATGATACAACTATGCATTAAAACAATATTGTCATGTTTTTCGAATTTTTCTCAAAATCTATGTGTTAACCCGTATAAAATATTCTGTTTTTTTTCGGTAAACGGTTAATATACTGAAGCCAATAATATTTAGTGTTGTTTAAAAATTTCTAACCACATTATACATTTTTATTAATGTATTTTAAACTATCTTTGATGGTACATGGACATCGTTCTATTTTTTATCAATTAATTTAGTAAAACTTCATATGCTTCATAAATCAGTGAACAAACCACAATAAAATCGCTATTCTAGAGAAAGAGAGACAAAAAAGGTTCCAAACCTCTCTGAACATCATCATATTTAAGTTCATGATATAACTACGCATTAAAACTATATTGTCATATTTTTAAAAAATTTCTCAAAATCTACGTGTTAACCCCTACAAAATATTTAGTTTTCGATAAAAGGCTAATATACTGAAACCTATAATCTTTAGTGTTTTTTAAAAAATTTCTAACTACATTTTACATTTGTATTAATGTATTCTAAACTCTCTTACATGGTACATGGACATCGTTCTATTTTTTTATTAATTAATTTAGTAAAACTTCATATGCTCCCTAAATCAAGGGAAAACCACAATAATATCGTTATTCTAGAGAAACAGAGATAACAAAGGTTTCAAACCTCTCTGACCATCATCATATGTTATTTCATGATAAAACTATGCATTAAAACAATATTGTCATATTTTTGAATTTTTCTTCAAATCTATGTGTTAACAACCCCTACAAAATATTCAGTTTTTGGGCAAATGGTTAATATATTATAGCCTATAATCTTTAGTGTTGTTTTAAAATTTCTAATCACATTCTACATTTGTATTAATGTATTCTAAACTATATTTTATGGTACATGGGCATCGTTTTTAGTTTTTTTATCAATTCATTTAGTAAAATTCATATGCTTCATAAACCAGTGGACAAACCATAATAAAATCGCTATTCTAGAGAAACAGAGATAAAAAAGGTTCCAAACCTCTCTGAACATCATCACATGTTAGTTCATGATACAACTATGTGTTAAAAAAATATTGTTATATTTTTTTGATTTTTTCTCAAAATCTATGTGTTAACCCCTACAAAATATTCTGTTTTTCGGTAAATAAAGCCTATAATCTTTAGTGTTGGTTTATAATTTCTAACCACATTTTACATTTGTATTAATGTATTATAAACTTTTACATGGTACATGGACAACATTCTAACTCTTTTTATCAATTAATTTAGTAAAACTTCGTATGCTCCTTAAATCAAGGGACAAACCACAATAAATTCGATATTCTAGAGAAACAGGGACAACAAAGGTTCCAAACCTCTTTGAACATAATCATATGTTAGTTTATGATACAACTATGTCTTAAAACAATATTGTAATATTTTTTTGATTTTTTCTCAAAATTTATGTGTCAACCCTTGCAAAATATTCGATTTTTCGGTAAAAAGTTAATATACTGAAACCTATAATCGTTAGTGTTATTTTAAAAGTTTTAACCACATTTTAAATTTGTATTAATGTATTCTAAATTATCTTTCATGGTATTCAGTTTTTCGGTAAATGGTTAATATATTATAGCCTATAATCTTTAGTGTCGTTTTAAACTTTCTAACTACATTCTAAATTTGTATTAATGTATTCTAAACTATCTTTGATGGTACATGGGCATCCTTCTATTTTTTTATCAATTAATTTAGTAAAACTTCATATGCTCCATAAATTAGTGGATTGTACCACAATAAAATCGTCATTCCAGAGAAACATAGACAAAAAATGTTCCAAACCTCTCTAACCATAATCATATGTTAGTTCATGATACAACTATGAATTAAAACAATATTGTTATGTTTTTTGAATTTTTCTCAAAATCTATGTGTTAACATATACAAAATATTCAGTTTTTCGGTAAATGGTTAATATATTATAGCCTATAATCTTTAGTGTCGTTTTAAACTTTCTAACTACATTCTAAATTTGTATTAATGTATTCTAAACTATCTTTGATGG
>NC_027748.1:1048426-1050974 GCF_000695525.1 Brassica oleracea var. oleracea
TTTTTTTTTAATTTTTTCTCAAAAACTATGTGTTAACCTCTACAAAATATTTAGTTTTCGGTAAATGGTTAATATATTGAAACATATAACCTTTAGTGTTGTTTTAAAATTTCTAACCGCATTCTACATTTGTATAATGTATTCTTAACTATCTTTCATGGTAAATGGACATCTTTCTATTTTTTTCAATTAATTTAGTAAAACTTCATATGCTCTCTAATTCAGTGGACAAACCACAATAAAATCAATATACTAAAAAACAAAGACAACAAAAGTTTCAAACCTTTCTGACCATTATCATATGTTAGTTCATGATACAAATATGCATTAAAAAATATTGTCATATATTTTAATTTTTTTTCAAAATCTATGTGTTAACCCTATAAAATACGGACCCTAGTATTTTTTTTTTGGAAATGCGAAAAAATATTATGTAAATTTTCAAGTCAACTAGAGGAGTCAACAGCTGGTTATTTCTTCTTTTATTTTATCCGTTTCATAAAAAATGGCACAGATTAAAAAAACGATTAAAATGCATTTAAATTTTTATTAATTACACATATTTAACCCATAGTATTTGAGATAAATGAAATTATTTATAAAATCAATGATTTATAATTAATATTGAGTTGAAAGTTGTATTAAAATTCTAAAATAACACTATTTTTTAACACAAAAAATATTAAAATGACACGTAATATGAAATGTAGCGAATATTTCCCACCCAACTCCAGTAACCAGGCCTAGTTGTGCATATGATTAGTGATTAACTGAAGATAGTAGTTTCCGGGATTATGTTTACATTAATACGAATCAATATGATTTCAAATTTTTTGTGTTTTTTTTTTGTTTTTTTTTGAAAATTAAAAGGATTAAACCGGAGTCTATTTTTTTTGTTTTGTTATATTGGTAATTACATTTGATTATTCCTAATTTCCGATACACGTCCCCATTCGAGAGCTATTAATGCATTTGATACTATTTTAATTGATTGACCAAGTCTCACAGCTTGACAGCTATACAACGAACGAATACATGTTTCTCATTAGTTTAGAACTTTGGTCAAAAATAAAACGCAGAGGGAGTCGGGGAGAGAACATGATCCAAGCATTATTTTACCAAAAACAAATTATAACATGATCCAAGATTTAGGCGAAAATATAGTTCGGGAATTTGGAATTCATACACTTTACCTGCATCTTGCTTCAAACGAGGAATATAAACCCTAATTACAAGGTCAAGATGACAAAATTTAAGATATTCGTGTGATGCCCAAAAGATAAGTGTGTATATACGTAATCTTTTTATATGGAAAACTTGTAATTAGACCGATATTATAAATTTTAAAAACACAGGGATGAATGTCTTTGTCTACAATGCAGTTTTGTATCGGATGATCTGCAATGGTACTCTGTATTTTCAGTTTAAAATATAACAATAGTTCATAACCTCTCTCACAATCATCATACGTTATTTCATGATAAAAATATGCATTAAAACAATATTGTCATATTTTTTGAATTTTTTTTTCAAATCTATGTGTTAACAACCCCTACAAAATATTCAGTTTTTCGGTAAATGGTTAATATATTTTAGCCTATAATCTTTAGTGTTGTTTTAAAATTTCTAAGCACATTCTACATTTGTATTAATGTATTCTAAACTATATTTTATGGTACATGGACATCGTTTTTAGTTTTTTTATCAATTCATTTAGTCAAATTCATATGCTTCATAAACCTGTGGACAAACCGTAATAAAATCGCTATTCTAGAGAAACAAAGACAAAAAAGGTTTCAAACCTCTCTAAACATCATCATACGTTAGTTCGTGATACAACTGTGTTAAAAAAAAATTGTTATATTTTTTTGATTTTTTCTCAAAATCTATCTGTTAACCCCTACAAAATATTCTGTTTTTCGGTAAATGAAGCATATAATCTTTGGTGTTGTTTTATAATTTCTAACCACATTTTATATTTGTAATAATGTATTATAAACATTTACACGGTACATGGACAACATTCTAACTCTTTTTATCAATTAATTTAGTAAAACTTCATATGCTCTTTAAATCAAGGGACAAACCAAAATAAATTTGATATTCTAGAGAAACAGAGACAACAAATGTTTCAAACCTTTTTTAACATAATAATATGTTAGTTCATGATACAATTATACCATAAAACAATATTGTAATATTTTTTTGATTTTTTCTCAAAATCTATGTGTCAACCCTTGCAAAATATTCGATTTTTTGGTAAATGGTTAATATACCGAAACCTATAATCGTTAGTGTTATTTTAAAAGTTCTAACCACATTTTAAATTTGTATTAATGTATTCTAAATTATCTTTCATGGTATTCAGTTTTTCGGTAAATGGTTAATATATTATAGCCTATAATCTTTAGTATCGTTTTAAACTTTCTAAGTACATTCTAAATTTGTATTAATGTATTCTAAACTATCTTTGATGATGGTACATGGCATCATTCTATTTTTTTATCAATTAATTTAGTAAAACTTTATATGCTCCATAAATCAGTGG
>NC_027748.1:1051174-1111287 GCF_000695525.1 Brassica oleracea var. oleracea
TATTAATGTATTCTAAACTATCTTTGATGGAACATGGTCATCGTTCTATTTTTTTATCAATTAATTTAGTAAAACTTCATATGCTCCATAAATCGGTAGACCACAGTAAAATCGTTATTCCTGATAAACAGAGACAAAAAAAGTTTCAAGCCTCTCTCACCATCATCATATTTTAGTTCATGTTACAACTATGCATTAAAACAATATTTTCATATTTAAAAAAAAAAAAATTAAAAACTATGTGTTAACCCCTACAAAATATTTAGTTTTTCGGTAAATAGTTAATATACTGAAGCCTATAATCTTTATTGTTGTTTTAAAATTTCTAACCTCATTCTACAATTGTATAATGTATTCTTAACTATCTTTCATGGTAAATGGGTATCGTTCTATTTTTTATCAATTAATTTAGTAAAACTTCATATGCTCCCTAATTCAGTGGACAACCCACAATAAAATCACTATACGAAAAAACGAAGACAACAAAAGTTTCAAACCTCTCTGACCATTATCATATGTTAGTTCATGATACAAATATGCATTAAAAAAAATTGTCATATATTTTAATTTTTTTCAAAATTTATGTGTTAACCCTATAAAATACGGCCCATAGTATTTTTTTTTGGAAATGCGAAAAATATTATGTAAATTTTCAATTCATCTAGAGGAGTCAACAGCTGGTTATTTCTTTTTTTATTTTATCCGTTTCATAAAAAACGTCACTTTAACTTTTTTACACAGATTAAAAAATAATTAAAATGCATTTAAATTTTTATTAATTACACATGTTTAACCAAAAGTATTTGAGATAAATGAAATTATTTATAAAATCAATGATTTATAATTAATATTGAGTTGAAAATTGTATTAAAATTCTAAAATAACACTATTCTTTAACACAAAAAATATTAAAATAATACGTAATATGAAACGTAATGAATATTTCCCGCTCAACTCCAGTAACCAGGCCTAGTTGTGCATATGATTAGTGATTAACTGAAGATAGTAGTTTCCGGGATTATGTTTACATTAATACGAATCAATATGATTTCAAATTTTTCGTGTTTTTTTTTGTTTTGTTTTTTTTTTAAAATTAAAAGAATTAAACCCGGGTCTATTAAAAACAAAAATTTTGTTTTGTTTTGTTTTGTTTTGTTATATTAGTAATTACATTTGATTATTCCTAATTTCCGTTACACGTCCCCCATTCGAGAGCTATTAATGCATTTGATACTATTTTAATTGATTGACCAAGTCTCACAGCTATACAATGAACGAATACATGTTTCTCATTAGTTTAGAACTTTAGTCAAAAATAAAACGTAGAGGGAGTCAGGGAGAGAACATGATCCAAGCATTATTTTATCAAAAACAAATTAAAACATGATCCAAGATTTAGGCGAAAATATAGTTCGGGAATTTGGAATTCATACACTTTACCTGCATCTTGCTTCAAACGAGGAATATAAACCCTAATTACAAGGTCAAGATGACAAAATTTAAGATATTCGTGTGATGCCCAAAAGATAAGTGTGTATATACGTAATCTTTTTATATGGAAAACTTGTAATTACGACGGATATACAGATAACGGATATTATAAATTTTAAAACACAGGAATGAATGTCTTTGTCTACAATGCAGTTTTGTATCGGATGATCTGCAATGGTACTCTGTATTTTCAGTTTAAAATATAATTTAGTGTAAAAGCAATTTAATGATATTCTATTTTTCACATCCATTTATTTTTTGTTCATCATTTTATTTTTCTTTCTAAACTCTATTATAAAATAAAATAATTAACTAAACTCTATTATAAAATTATTCTACTTAAAAAATAGAGTGAATCATTCATAATAGTCTTATAACTTGGTGTCTCCCTTTATATTAGTGGGGTGTCAAATTTTCAGGATTTTAGCAAGCAATTTTCTTTTTAGTATTTTTCTGAATCGTGGATATTGTATTTTATATTGTTTTGTATTCTTTTACATAGTTTTAGTATCTGTATTTTTATCATCTTGCAACACTTATATTCACAATTTCTATTGTAATTGCTTTACAAAAAAAAATCAAAATGATTATAAAGAAACAAAAAGACTAATGCGGGAAGGGAGAACAACTAGTACTGACTGGATTAAAGCAGGGACTTCAACTTTAAAATCATGAATCATTTGATTTGACCTCCCTCGTTAATGCCTTCTTTTAGTTCTACTAAAACCTAGATAAAGTTCACAACAAAACCGACTTTAGTAATACGTATTTGTTTCAAAAAATGTTATTTTAGAATTATTATTTTAATCTCTTATTTACCCTTTTAAATAATCAATAAATTTTATATAAATTAATTCAATAATTATACATTAAATAATTTGTTTGAAATATATGTTATTATTTTTAATCTGCATAAATATATCAAAATTTTGCTTTTTTGCAAACGAAAGGATGAAATACTACGTTTAGATATCTATAATCTAAATGCAAAAAATGCTCAAAGCCAAACAAAATAGACTAATATTTAACATATTGAATCCCTAATCTAACTAAAAAAAAGAATCCCCACTCTAAATTTATTTAGTTAGGAATTTTCCTCAATGTCATTTAATTGTAGTCTTTAGACTTGGGAATCTTGGGTGCAGTTTCTAAAGTCCGAGCAGAAGATATAATGAAAAATAATGGCCCACCACAAACTAACAAGGCTGGGTTTGTGGCTTTTACTGTTGGACTCGTTATAATTAAAGACTTAAAGTGTATCTTATCAACTTTTTAAATCTTTTTCAACTTAAACATTGTATTTTATGCAGAAGTGGGTAAAGATCACCTCCAACTTTACAAAAGAAACTGTTTAAAAATAATTAATCGAGAATGAGAAATGAATCGCAAGAGACTAGAATGATGGGTTATGGACCACGTGTGGCACCCTTGAATCCAATTATTGAAACCATATTTACACATTTTGTTTTAGGGATGCCATAAATATAATTTACCCACTTTGTGCTAACACAAAATTTAACATATCCGAAACTCTTAAGATATGTAATGTAGGTATCGAATATTAATGATATTAAATGTAATGTTTGGATATGTTGTAATTTGTTATCATAAAACAATAAGTTTGAATGGACATAAATTTCAGAGCCGTGTGAACGTTTATAAATGCTATAAACGATTGAAAAACTATTTCATAAAAAAAGTTCGGCATCAAAAATAATAATACCTATTACTATAGAGTAGGAACATGTAAATTAAACTGACAAACAAAATATTAATTACAAAAAATATTTTAATTTGACAAATAAAAAATAATAATTCAATTTTATAAATAATTTTTATAGATACAATAATTAAATCAGTCAATGTTTCTTATGCAATATTCAAACAAATGTTAAATTTTGGCTGTTTTAGCATTAAAAACCATTCTAACTATTCTATTTTCTAATAATTAACAAATGTTTTCATTTTGTTATCTAAGAAATTTATGGTGTTCATCATAAATCCAATTTTTCTTTTTATTCTAATTACCACAGTGCTTTAGTCATAAACTCATGTTTCTTTTAATTGTCTTATGCCCTGGGCTTTATATAGGACTAGTAAAAGATGATGTCCTTTATTTTTTGTGAAAATCTGATGCCGTAAGCGAATGTTTCAATTTTTCTTATCGAGGCACGGCTCTGGACATAATTCATACGGGAATTTAGGCCAATGACCAGTTTTCTTTTTTTTTTCGCTACAAATGACCAATTTTCCAGTCTTTGCATCTCAATTTATCAATTCTACTTTAAAAATTATAGATGTATTAAATGATAAATTAGCTGATTTATTTATAAGTTTCAAAAGTTAATTTTAAACTCAGGCAATTCCTTGCTTAAGAAAGCAAATTTAATATATCTGGCAGATAATATGGACTAGTAGACTTTAAGTGCAGCAGTTTTATAATATTTGAATTTGGAGTATTCCATTTTCTCTCCATGTAATCCTTTTAGTTCTCTACTTAATCATATTGCTTGTAGACAATCATAATTTCGTACACATGAAAGCCATCCACAGAGGAAATAAAGCATCCATAAACAAAATAAATCCCCATAAAAAGGAAGACAGCAGAGACATGGTAACCATATTCTCTAAACAAAAACAGAGCATGCCTTACTTCTAAAAGTAAAATAGAACCAAAACGAGCTATACTGGCCTGGCTGTGTGAACTCTAAACACAGAAGGAATGAGAATCTGTGTATACAAGTCAAATGAAAACGTTACAACTTTGAGCAAAAACTGTAACTGCAGATTATTATATAAAGTCTTGTAGCTTACTAATCCTAAGAATCTACTCAGCTTCTTCGGTTCAGTAAAGAAAGAGAGAGAAAAAAGTACAGATATTAGTTGTAAAGGAACAGATTTTATATAATAAATGAAGAAGACTGCAACAAGAAGTGTGTATTCGTATTGATTATAGAATTTAAAGAAACTCTGCAGTATTTTTTTTTTCTGCAGACAGAGACAGAGAGAGAGCATTTAGAGAGCAAGAAGGGTAATGTGTTTGGTTACGTGAGCTGTTTCTCTCTATCTTTAACTCTCTTCACACCTTCTCTCTCTCTTATCTCTCTTTCACAACAGTGATGAAGCCATGAAAATGCAATTAATTACAGCTTTCTTCTTCTTCTTCGTTCTCTGTTTTGTTCTGGGCTCCTCTGGTTTAAGCCCCGATGGATTGCTGTTGATGAACTTTAAGTCCTCTGTCCTCGTTGATCCTCTGTCTCTCTTACAGACATGGAACTACAGCCACGAGACTCCATGTTACTGGAGAGGAGTCTCTTGTAATAACGACTCCAAAGTCATCAACTTGTCTCTCCCCAACTCTCACCTCTTGGGCTCGATCCTTTCCGATTTGGGCTCTCTCCGCTCACTCCAAAGCCTCGACCTTTCCAACAACTCCTTCAACGGGCCGTTACCCGTTTCGCTTTTCAACGGAACGGAGCTCCGGTCACTCGATCTCTCCGGCAACATGATCTCCGGCGAAGTCCCTGCCTCGATCGGCGATCTCCACAGCCTCCAAACACTTAACCTCTCAGACAATGCCTTGGCGGGAAAGCTACCCGCTAACTTGGTGACGCTGAGAAACTTAACGGCGGTTTCGCTTCAGAGCAATTACTTCTCCGGCGAGATTCCCGGCGGGTGGAGAGACGTTCAGTTTCTAGACTTGTCGTCGAATCTGATCAACGGCTCGCTACCGCCGGACTTCGGCGGAGCTAGTCTCCGTTACTTGAACGTCTCGTTCAACCAAATCTCCGGCGAAATACCGCCGGAGATCGGTGCTAATTTCCCCATTAACGCCACCGTTGATCTCTCCTTCAACAACTTAACCGGTTCAATCCCGGATTCTCCGGTTTTCCTTAACCAGAAATCAATTTTCTTTTCAGGAAACCCGGGTCTATGCGGCGACCCGTGTCCCATCTCGTCTTCACCGTCAACCATCTCCGACGCCGATTCACCGACGTCTACACCGGCGATCGCCGCCATACCGAACACAATCAGCTCAAACCCGGTTACCAATCCAGCAACGCAACAAACGAACCGGTCTCCCCGAACCGGTTTACGTCCAGGAGTTATAACCGGGATCGTGATCGGAGATATCGCCGGTATCGGAATCCTCGCCGTGATATTCCTTTACATCTACAGACGCAAGAAGAACAACAACAACAACAACGACAAGCAAAGAGAAGAAACAACAGATACGATTACGTTATCACCAGACGAATCAAGAAGATTCACGAAATGGTCGTGTCTACGTAAAGACCCCGAAACGACGCCGTCCGAGGACGAAGAAAGCGGTTACAATGCGGATCAACGGTCGAGAGATAGCGAAGGGACGTTAGTGACCGTTGATGGAGAGAAGGAGATGGAGATCGAGACTCTGCTTAAAGCTTCTGCTTATATATTAGGCGCCAGGGGGGCGAGTATAATGTATAAAGCCGTTCTCGAAGACGGTACGGTTTACGCGGTTCGTCGGTTAGGTGAGACCGGTTTGACTCAGCGCCGGTTTAAGGATTTCGAGTCGAATATTCGAGCGATTGGGAAGTTGGTTCACCCGAATTTGGTTCGACTCCGCGGGTTCTATTGGGGTACAGACGAGAAGCTGGTTATTTACGATTTTGTCCCTAACGGCAGCCTCGTTAGCCCCCGTTACCGTGAGCTTATAACGTTCTGTCGTTTGCTAAAATACGCTTAACTTCCATTGTATTTGAATTTACTTGTGTTTCAATTTTTGAGCAGGCAAAGGAGGTGGTGGGGCTTCGTCGCCGTATCATCTACCGGGGGAGACTCGGCTCAAGATAGCAAGAGGCATCGCACGTGGGCTAGCTTATCTCCACGAGAAGAAGCATGTGCATGGGAACTTGAAGCCCAGTAGTGTACTATTGGGCCACGACATGGAGCCTAGAATCGGTGATTTAGGACTCGAGAGGCTTCTCACTGGTGAAACAAGCTACAGTCGAGCTGGTGGGTCTTCTAGGATATTTGGTAGCAAGCGTTCAAGGGGGTCTTCACGTGACTTCTCGTCCATTGGGCCCACGCCAAGCCCGAGTCCTAGCTCGTTGGGCCCGTTGTCGCCTTACTGCGCGCCGGAGTCGTTCCGGAGCCTTAAACCGAGCCCAAAATGGGACGTTTTCGGGTTTGGAATGATCCTACTAGAGCTTCTCACGGGGAAGGTCGTTTCAGCTGAAGAGGTTGGGCTTGGAATCGGACTGACGGTAGAGGATGGACACCATGCACTAAGGATGGTCGACGTGACGATTCGCGGCGAGTTGCTTGGCAAAGAAGACTTTCTCCTCAGTTGTTTGAAGTTGGGATATAACTGCGCGTCTCCTATTCCTCAGAAGAGACCAACCATGAAGGAATCTTTGGCTGTTCTTGAAAGATTCACTCTTGACTCCTCTGTTGTTAAGTCTCCCTCGTTCCACTACATGAATCACTAATCAATGTTGTTTTTTAGTTAATTTGATCTCATTGCTAACTTGTTTCAGTGTATAAAAACCTTAAAGTTCGAGCGTGTTTTTTCTCCACAAAATTCCGTTATTACATTAATAATCCAATAAGTATTGTTCAGTCAATTGAGACCAGTGATTAGTCTTGGAAGAGGAAGTAAGCTTTGTTCCTTCAGATCAGAAAACTCTTATCAAATGTTCAAATATGTTGCGAATTACATATTGGAAATGAATAAACAGTTTATGAATGCTTAGTTTTATTGATTTTAAGTACATTTTTTTTTGCATCCATGTTTTTTCTTGGCTTCAGACAGATGTTTCTCACCCTTTATAACATCTTTGTCTTGGCTATCTAATCTGTTAACTGAACTTATTTTACCCTGTTACATTTTTGTCCTAGCGAAACCAATGCTATTGAGAAATATATCATTTATTATATTTCTCTTAATACATAATCAAGCCAAAGCAAATATTCTTTGAATGAAATGATATTGACCAACATAGAGATTTATACAGATTAAATCCCTATGGTGAATCAATTTTTTTTCCGAAATACTATACATACAAACAATAATACAAGATTAATTTAATTTATAACAATCCCAATTTGATTATTGAGTTTCTTTTTGTTAACTTCAAACACTGCTGGTTCCACGAACCGGGTTTGAGCTGTACTTAACCGGATACGAGGCTTCAATCGCAATCCCACACTTACCGGATTTAGACGCCACGTTTCTC
This sequence comes from Brassica oleracea var. oleracea, assembly GCF_000695525.1. Lineage (NCBI taxonomy): Eukaryota > Viridiplantae > Streptophyta > Magnoliopsida > Brassicales > Brassicaceae > Brassica > Brassica oleracea. Next base: position 1,058,887 of record NC_027748.1, read on the forward strand.
TCCATCCTAATGTAACCATTCTCTCCCCAGCTTGTACCCCAAGAGTTCCTTACAATCCAATAGTCAACGCCGTTCTCTGATCCATAACCAACCGCCACAACAGCGTGATCCATAGTTGTACCACACTTTCCAGTGAAGATCCCCTGCCAACAATTAAAAAAAACTGGTGGTTATTCAGAATCCAAAACCCGGTTTGATAACCCTCTCCACGGTTTATTGGTTCGCTTACAGATTGGTAATGTTGGAAAGCTCTTCCACCAGCATCAATAGCAACACTCACAGGCTGGTATGAAACTGCTCTCTTCAATGCGGTTTCATCTTTTGTAGGAACATCTTCGTATCCATCGATAGTTACAACTCTTGAATTTTTCTGCAAAAACGAAATAATCAGATTCTTCAGTTACCTTGCAATGAAAAAAAAACACAGTGTTGCTCTGTTTACTCTGTTTTTTTTTCCCTTACAAGTAAAGAGTTGCATTTGCCATTGGTTCCGTGGTAAGGATAGTCTTGCTCGGTGTTTAATCCGCCGTTTTTCATTATGAATTGAAAAGCGTAATCCATTAGACCGCCGTTACAGCCTTGGTTGTATAATTTGTCGCAGTCTACAAGCTCTTGTTCGGACAGAGATATGAGCTCTCCTGTTACGATCTTGTTTATGCCTTCTACTGCTGCAGCTGTCGAAAACGCCCAACAACTTCCTGTTTGTCGATCAAAACACAACACACAAACGTTAACATCAATACTTCATGTGCTACGTGGTAAATCAGTGTTCTAGTTTTAGATGAAACAATAACATTTGTAAATTTAACACAAGCCGCTAGAAAACTATATACGTTTTTGATACATAAATCAAAGTTAGTAAGTAGATACTGACATGTAAGTTTAGTACTCAAAGAGAAAGTTGACACCTACAATAAAGACAACGTTTATTTTTGAATTCCTGACATAAATATACCATCTACCACTTTATCAAAAAAATAAAAAAAAATAAAAAAAAAAAAATATATATATATATATATATTATACCATCTACCATGTAAATACTTGGCCGAAAAAGCTATGGTCAAAATATTAAATATAAAGTTACTTTGTATATACATAATTTTGTTCAATCTAATATGGATCCTATACAAATTTACATGTGAAGCGTGTTTAAAATAAAATAGATGTTAATGGCATTAACGGCTCCTTTCTTATTATTTAGTTCATATAGTCCCAGCTTAGACGAAAAAGAAGACAAAAGCAGATTAGTAGTTACCGCAAGATCCTTGGTTTTTAATGGCATTAACGGCTCCTTTCTGTCTCCAGTCAACCGTCTCCGGAACCTCCACGTCGTTTACTGCGGCTGAGTATTTCATGTTAACGTTCTTGGCCTTAGTGATGCGGCGGACAGGCTCGGTTCTTGCCCCGAGGTATAAACTCCGGTACTCATCGTTAGTGAGATCAGCGAATATAGTGAGACCAAGCTTGTAAGTAGCGTTCTTGTTGTTCTCGTTGTATAGGTCGATGAATCTTAGGTTGTCTTTGAAAATATTGAATCTTTCATCTTGTTGGTTGATAATACCGTTGCTGTTACTGTTACTTTTCCCGTGCTCCAAGGACCATTTTAAGTAGATGGACATCACTTCTTCATCGGTTCTCCACGAGCGGTCAGATGGAAGATTGAGATGGTTGTCACTGATGATGGACTCATAACCGGAGGCTAATGAAATGAAGACGTATAAGAGAAGTAAAGAGAGGAGTTTTGCTGACGAAGCCATATTGTATGTTTGTTTTGTTGGTTTTCTAGTTTTGATAGTTGGTATGGCTTGATTTTTTGTGGGACAAGAATGTGAAACTATTTATAACCAAAGTTTAGGTATTTTAGTATTTCAAGTTGGTATTATAATAAAAAGTAATAATGGGCATGCAAGATAGTGGACGTTTCAAATGGATTTTTTTGTGCCGAAATATGGATGATTAATTAATAAATATATAATATCTTCACTTTTAATTACTAGATATTTATGTTTGATTTTAGAAATTTAAATTTATTAATTTTGGAGATAATTATTATTTTATTCGGACAATCGGATAGTAAAGAGGAAAAAACTACGATTCACTGATCTAAGAAAGAAAACTATTAGAATACAACATCGTAGTATCATGCTCTTAAATACAATTCAAACTCAAAGATCTACGGGGTTCAAACCATTCGTCTGTAATTCAAAGAGTTTGCTATTCTTTTCTCATGGAATTATCTCGTAGATGTACGTAATTTTCTTTCGTCTAAGTATGATAATACAATTTTTGGGTTAAATAATAACACCATTCTTTTTATATTTTTTGCAGTTATTTATTTTCCGTGGTTTGTTGTTTACATCCACATCTATCGACTCACGAGAGATTTACGTTTATGTTTGATCAACGGTGATCTACTCATATTTGACGTAAATAGCTACCATATAGCCTGCATATAGTAGACGATAATATATATACACAGAGCGTTTATTTTTGAAGCTGTCAGAACCATCTTGTAAGCGGTTTATTTTTGACTTTATAACGTCAATAGTATATAGCAAAACAAACAATTCGCTTTGAACCGCGTCAGTTTTTTTTGGCTACCGACCACATATCATCAGAGTCGCAAATAGTAAGCTTTTCAATTCCGAACACATGGGAACATGATCATTAAATCTTTTCAGCATTTCGAAGCAGCATGATGTCACTTGAGGATCAACTTTTAACGAAATAGCTGCATCTTTTTCGTGTGATTAATTTCTTTACGTCGAATCTAATTGGAGTATTTAGTAAGTTGTAAAGTTAAATCCAGACATGCATTGTGACAATTATGGTTTGAGAGCCGTATAAATAGGTATGGATGTCTGTGATGTGAATTTCTGAATCTACGTTACATCAATTTCCAATAATCTATATATGGGACGAAGGAAGCTAGAAAACAATGAATAGAAGAGTTGCAACTACCTAGAAAAAGTTTCATAAGGTACGTACGTATGGGAAAACCTATCTAAATTTTTTGTTTAAAGATACATATATAGAATGATAGCTAATTTTAGTAAACACAATATATTTACATTCTAAATATTGACCACTAGAAAATATGGTTCTGTCTTTCTGGTGAGTGGAAAATAATCTATTTTATCAAAACGAAAAAATAATATTGTGTGAGGAATATTAAATAACTATTTACATTATGATTCAAAACTGTAGTCTGAGTATAGTTTCTATTATGCGTGGTCTTTTTTTTTATAGTTGATGATATAAATAATAAATATATGTACAAAGCTCTGTATGTTATATTTAATAGATATATTAAAGTTGAAGATTCATATAGAAGAATCTAGAATGAATGGGTGGACATGATGTTCCAGTTTCACGGCAGATCCTCTTGTCACGAGGCGGTGCCCCATCCTGACCGTTGCATTTGATCCTTTCTCATACGAACATACTTTATGAAGACATTTTAACAACAAGAAAAAAGGTGATTGGAGGAAATGGGAGGCAAAGAGGTGTCTTTAACCAAGTTTCAATCCGGAGTGGTGGCTTTTGATAAGGTTTAAGAAACACAAGTGCCTCGCTCGTGTTTCTGACATGGTACAACTAAAGGTGACCGTTTCTGTTTTATAATTCTGTTTGGTTTTGATATCGTTTTGTATGGGCAGCTAAGCTACGAAGCATGGGAGTTCCACCGACTGCTTAGTTTTCGTTTAAGCAACTGAACTAATACTGTTCCAAAGAATGTTAAAAATCGCGTAATATAAATTTGATTTAATTTAAAATATAAATACAAATAGGATATTTTTGGTTAATTTCACTTCTATCCGGTTTTATTACCCATATTAAGTAGTAAAGCCAAAATTCCATACTATTTAGATATGTTTGGTTTACTCTAGTCACCTGCTTAAATTTTGGTTCACTAATGGGTTTAACATCTTGTGTTTCCTCTCTAAAACTAAATAGTTAAAGAAGTGAAGCAAAAAAACATCTAAATAAACCTAATCTGAAGAAAATAGATGTTGAAAACGTAATAAAATCCCATAATTAGAAGAAACCCTAACTCAATCCTATTTATAATGGTCAAAGTACATACCTATAGGCTATGACCGCAGTGTACTAAGAAAAAAATCTAATAGAGTGGGGGAAAAGTGGTTTAAAAAGACATGTGATGTTCTGACAAAACCGCCCAATCCTCCATTATTTCAGTTATGAATCTGTTTTCAGTCTTTGTCTCAACTTTCACAAAAGAATGATTCTGTTTTGTATTTACTTTCTTCTTTTTCACGAAGGTATCTTTTCCAATGTCTTCAACTGCAATAATTTTCTTAAAAAAATATATAAATACATATGTATTATTTCCTTATGAAGAATAATAAAAAGTGTAATTAATTTTTATGAAACGAACTCGTAGGAGTAAATTGAGGTTTGAACTTTTGGGTCCATAGCATGGATTCATTTGGGGGAGAAAAACAGAAATGGATTGAGAAATATACTAACGAAAGGAAAACTATACAACCCAAAGTTTTTGTTTCTAAGCCTTTTGTTGTCATCTATAGAGCACTGAAACAAACAATCCTTTGTTACAAATACAGATAAGTTTTTATAGACCCAAAAAGAAAATATATTGAAAATAAACGAATGATCATCATTCATTCCCCTAAAAACCCGTGTACCATTGTTGTGGCCTGTGGGAGCTCCATCATCATAATCTAAGCCTTTGTTCTTGCTTCCTCTCTGTTGATCTTAATAATTGCGGTATCTGGAGGGGAATAAGATGATCTCTTGACATTTCTCTAAGAAAAACTTTGGCAAACAAATGAATGATAATAATAAAAGAGTAGAAAGGATCTTTCTTCTTCCTCAGTTTCTTTCTTGATGATGTTTAGTGGAAGAAGAAACTTGTGTTGTCGTATCAGTTGGTTTAGCTTCGTGTTTATTTCTCTTGCTTCTCCGTTTCGGTTTCCGGACTTTGCTAGAACGTTGTTGTTGCTGCTGCTGCTGCTGCTTTGGTATCACAACCACATTGTTGCCTTGGGATAATGACATTTGATCTTTCTTTTTAGTAGGTGGCTCAGGAGGAACATCTGGCCATGGCGTTCGTTTAGCCGCCACTGTGATCTCTAACGGAGGATCAATCACCCATCTGCACTCATTGCAACAAGAGAAACAGAACCAAACATCACTAACTAACTCCTAGTTTGAACACTGATCATTAAGTCCAGCTATTAATTAGTAATAACTTCAGCAAAAAAAGGCATATACCCGGGAGGGAACTTGCTATCAGCGCGTGCTTCAACACGAAGCCACCAAAGCAGAACCTGTCTTCCACAGCTTCCAAGAGGCTCAACCATCGAAGGATCATTCAACAGAGACAAAGGACTCTCCACGCCTTCGTTCTCGTTCAACAACCCAAACTCCTTAACCCACTCCGGCTTACTCTCAGCCTCATCCCAAAGAATCCTCGAGTTCAATACAAACCCACACCACTCCAGCTTCTGCGGCAAAACCGCAGCTACATCGTCTATATAAACCGCACTCTTCCCCGCGTATGGCAACGTATTGAAAACATGCCAACCGATCAGCTTATCGGTCGCGTTACACGCAGGACCTTGTACTGGTAACGAAGATAACGAAGAGCTCTCTTCTTTCTCCATCTCTCTTCTCTTATCCATCGACATAACCATCTCTTCCGCATTCCCCGAATGCGCCAAGATTCCAACGGAAACAGCACCGAACCACTTCACGTTCTGAATCTCATCGAAAAACTCCATACTATGCATGTTACTATCATCAGCAAACATCACAACCCCATCAAGCTTCTCTTCCTTCACAACTCTGTTCACATAAAAAAAAAAAGATCATCACTTTCACCTCTAACAAATTATTACGATAAAATATCCCACTTAAATTCAAAGGAACTTTAACTAATATATAAAAAAGTTAAGGTCAGTCCAATTATCACTAATTGGTTTTAAGTTGGAAAATTATAATAAACCTAAATCGAATATGGTATCAGAGTAATCCTAAACCCCTAATTAACATAACCCTCGACCGTCATACTAAAACTTTCTCCACCGACTATAAATATTTTAAGATTTCAAGATTTATGGCCGATAAGAATCATCATTTATCACCTAATTAACATAAACCCACTGGATCGGGTGCAAATGTCATACTAAACTCTCCCGACTGAATATAAATGTCTTAAAGTTCCGAAATTTTCAACCTAAAAAAGTGATCAATTTATCCTAATTAGTTTTTTTGTGCACAATTTATCCTAATTAGTTTTAAGTTGGAAGTTCCGTAGTAAATCTGAATAATATACAAATCAAACAAAAGCATTAAGACTCTCACCTCAAAGCTCGAAGTCTCATCAAAACCTCGACTTTGCCACGATCCTCCCAAGTATTAGGCATCCTCTGATCAAACCCCACGTGGATCGTCCTCACCCCCGACTTAGCAATAATCGAAGCCGTCTCGTTACTCGCACCCCCAGCTTCCACCACGATCCAAACGACATCGTACGGCGCGAGCATCAGCGAATGCATCACGCCGTTCAAATGCAGCGCCTGGAAAGTCCTCGCGTAAGTCGGCGTCACGGCGATCACCGCCCTGCTGCTCTTCCCGCCGCTGCCGAACACCGCCTTCTGCTCCCTCTGCACCCTCTCGATGATCCGGTGCGCCTTCATCACCTCCACGGGATCGGGGTGCGGCCAGGGGCGGATCAGGATCCCGTGCCTCCCGACGACGACGCGCGACGACGAGGAGGAGGTCTTCGCCTCGACCGCCGTGGCGTTGTGTGGATTAAGATCGGTTCGCGGCGGCGGTAAGTCGGGGCGGAAGGGAGGAGAGTAGAGGTTCGTTGAGGAGGGAGTGGAGACGAGGAAGAAGAAGACTAATCTGGAGAATCTGAAGCCGAGGAGTAGGCTTATCAAGCAGCAGAGGCAGTGGAGGACGAGCCAGAAGACGGCGAGGAACGACTTGCTTGAGGCGTCGGCGGAGGAATCTAACGGAGATCTGCGGCGGTTTAAGTAGCTCTGATGCAGAGCGGAGAGCTTCATCGTCGTCGTTGACTTACTTCTTTCTTTCTTTCTTTCTTTCTTCAGCTTCTTCTTCTTCCTCCTTATGAAAAGATCTGATTAGGATTACTTTAAGCTCAAGATTTTTAAAATCAGTTCGGTTATCGCTTTCTTGCTTGCTCTCTCTCTCCCACCATCTCTGATTATGCTTCGATGCAAAGAAACTCTGAGGAAAACGACAACGGTGCACACGTGTCGGTTTGTTACTGGGTTGTTGTAACTTTTATTACTCTCCCTAATTGAGTAAAATTAGGGTCTGTTTATGATTTTCTGGTTTTTTTTTTAAAAAACATTTATTAAATGCTGCTTTTAATGTGTTTTGTTTTTTCGCGAATATATAATGGCTGTAGTTAATGACCATTTAAGAAGTGATTACTGAGGGGAATAATATACACGGATTTGGTAAAATTTGATTAAACGATTGATTGCGGGTTGTTTACTGGGCCGTTGGGAAAGAGAGGCCCACGATAATGACATACGAACCGTGTTTGGTGGGGGAAAACACGAGTCAGTTTATTTGCACACGGTTCGGAGGATTTTGGTTTAAGGCATGTCTAAACCGGTTTGGTAGGGGAGTTTACAGATTGACATCTGTTTGTTTTCACTTGCACACAAAGCATAAGCATGACAACTCTGCGCTACCAATGCTCCTCGAGTCTTTAGGCTAAGTAGTAAATTTACATATTTTTTTCTTCAAAATAGTGACATGCTACTGCTATGTATTATAGAGTATTAAGCTAAGTGCCATGCTACTGCTATGTATATATATATATTTTAAGATATATAACTCCAGTCTCATAATAGGTCTAAATGTGTGCCTAAAAGTCTAAAACACACCCTTTAATTTGACTGGGGTAGATTTGTTGTCGTAGGTCATGATTACAGTGGAGAAAATATCACCCATGGTGGGCCTACTAACATTCCCAGGTTGTTCATATTGGGCCAACATGTATAATAGATTTATCCAGATTGTAGCTAATAAGTAATTGCCTATAATCATTAGATAATGTGGATATGCAAATACTTTCAACTCATATAAATATGAATACTTTTCTGTTGATCCATGATAGGCCTATTAACTCTTTCCATTTGCTGTTATTGGCCCAACATCTATACAAAATTTGTCCAAGATTGTAGAGTTAGTTAATAAAATAACCTATAATCACTAAATAATATTGATATGAAACTACTATCAACTCGATATAAGTATTGATATTTTCTAGAAATAAACCTGATTTGTTATGAAGTTTATGAAACAATCCACAGCTTATTTTCAGCTATATTATCATTTAAACATGATATTTGACTATAGAGCGTTGAGTTTACAGAACCAGACCAAAGCTAACTCGAACGTTTTCAAAAATGTAAAAAATCAGGGGATCAAATATTTTTTTTTTAACTGATTTTATCAGGGGATCAAATATGATCTTGCAGTATCCTAATTAGAAGAAAGATAATCTTATTTTATCATATGTTTCAGAAGGGACATAAAGATAAACTTGTTTTAAAAGTCAAGTTAGAGATGGTATTGAGTTTTATATTCATAGAAATACAATGCAGGTGTATAAACAAGTCAATAATTCAATTTCAATAATGCAGTTACGTTGTCGCATGTAATAAGTCAAGTAGTGAAACGCCGAATAAACAGATTTTGGACAATATAAATGTACTTTACCTACGATCTTGACAAATGCAGCTACACCTCCCTCAGCACCTCACGAGTCTTATTAATTTTCACATGTGTCCTTTGACCTTCAAAGCACAATTATTACAATTACATATCCTGAAAGAACGGACTGTACATAAATCGACTTTTTTTGTTTCTACATTCTGATTACATCATTACAGTATTACTCTCTAGTAGTATGAGTTATAACTAAAAATTCATACTAATTTAGTTACAAAAAAAAAAAAAAATTCATACTAATTAACAATGATAACTATCATTGTACAGACCCACTAGACGCAGTGTATGCAATTGTAAAGATTTCACTTTTTCTACGCATTAACGTATATTGCGACCGACGCATATCTATATAATAAAATTATCACACTTAAATATTTTTTGAAACCACATAAATACATTTTGCCTGGCTGAAATACTTGCAAGCTTTTAGGGTCATAACATCACGTTTCATAAAATAAATTATCACTACAATCATTATGTTCATCTAGATAATCGAGGCAAATTGCTTAAGCATACATGTGTACATACTAAATCATACATGTGTATATACTAAATAGCATACGCATACAGGTTCCATAATATGAATCCAAATTGAGAGAAAAGCCACAAGTGTCCTTTTAAATTTCAAAATACATCGTTGTGAATTTATGGATCCACTATATATGTCTACGTCTATAACGAATTTATCATGGTTTAATACGACGAATTGTGCAAGATCAATAAGGTATAGTAAACTAGATATGTTTGTGGTCCATTATCGAGGGTTTGCTTCTGTTGTATGTCCTCCCAAAAGACTACAAAGTTTTGAAATTTGGATAACTGGCATGTTCATGAGCCAACCAGTTCACAGCTAATCCCCACTGCATTATTATATAAGAAATACGCTTGATTCTAGCAAGAATTGTGATATGAAAGCAAATGTTGACTATTCACTAGCATCCAAATTAAAAGAAAATGATAATATGATGTCGATATAATAAACTATAGAAAATTTCATAATCTTTGTAAATATTGTGGATGATGAAGACATTAGCATTTTAGTGTTAACAAGGATAAGGGATAAATCCGGATGATTTTGAGCAGTTAAAGGAGTTGTCGAGCATGGACTTTATTTATATTATTATTCTATTAAGTAAACACAAATTATTATGTACGTAGTATTTTTTTTTTGGTATTTGAGCTATTGGTAGTATATTTTGGCGTAATATTATTATTTTTGCAGAAGCAGTCTGATATACTGTATAATTTAGCTGCAAAAATATTCATATCTTATTATATAAAGTGTTTGGTTCTTCGAAGTTACTAGTTAACATGATGATGACACATGACAATTAAAAATTTAAGATAATGACATGTGTTAAAAACTTAAAATATATCATAATTAATAAGAAAAATATAATAAGATAATAACACAAAGAAATTATTTAATAGTAATTTTCTTTTTTTTTAAATCATAAACAAAGATAATAGCAAAATATTATTTCAAAGTTGATAATTAACATGATGGTGACAAATGACAATTAAAAATTTAGGATGATGACATGTGTTAAAATATATCATAATTAATTTTTCTTTTTTTAAATTCTAAACAAAGATAACAGCAAAAGATTATTTGATAGTTTTTATTTGACAGTAATTTTCTTTCTCTAAATTATTTTTTTCCTTTTCAAAAATTTTAAACAAAAAATATCTGTAAAACAATTTATTTAATACGAATTTTTGTTTTCTAAAATCATAAAGAAAATATAATTATAAAAAAATAACTTGATAGTAATTATCCTTTTATAAAATCTTATACAAAAGAAATTTTTTAAAGGGTGTTTAATTGAAGTTTTCTTTTTTTTATCTAAACAAAAAAAATTGTAAAATAAATATTTCAAATATTTCCTTATAAATAATAAAATTTTCTATTTAAATAGTAATTTTTCTTTTTAAGAAATCATAATCCAAAATTTATTACAATTATTCACATCTATATATAAGATTAAACTATCCTGGATTTTGTCACAAAAAAATATTGCTTAAAATCGGAACTCTTTCATACAAGGAAAATATTAGGAGCGTTTCTTTTCTTGATATAGCTTTAAATTATGGGTTGCACAAAAAAAACTTTAAACTGTTTTACCATTATCCTTACTAGAGATTGTCATAATTATCATAAAATATGATGTTGTTGTGCGTAATCTATTGGAACAATTATGTATGTTGGTTCCTATATACGATATAAAATTAGTTATGCTTTCATAGGTAAGTCAATGTCAACATCAATTTATTATGTTACGTTAGCAACTATTGATCAATGTAATATAAACGGTTTTACGGTTATACAAGTTAGATAATAATTTGAAAATCAACAACGATTGTTATGATTTTGATTGTCAAGAGGTTTTAGTCAAAAGAATGTTATTTAATTTGTTATCAGAAATTGTCAAGGAAACAATGAATTAAGAAGGTTATTTAACACTAAATCAGTTACAAATATTAAAAGGTAAGAAATTTGAAAAATAATAAATAAGTTTTTTTTTAATCAAAATAATGAACTTATAGGAAGGAATTTTCTCATACTTAAAAAGGTAAATATTTTTCTCAAAAAAAAGTTTGTTTTGTAATTTTCATTAGAACTTTTTTTCTATTATAGAAAAATACAATGAAGGTTGTGTGCATCATTCTCTTCATGAAAAGTTTGGAGATGAACTATGTGAAGGAATTCTTATCGAAGTCTTAAATTTTAATGTGCAAGATTGCAATAAGAACTATAATAAAATGATAAAAACAATCTTAAAGCAACACATGCAAAAACAATTTTAAAACTAGAGTAAGCCTCAAACCAACAGATGCAAGATGACCTTTTAAATTGAAAAGACCTCAGTTCCCTATACGAATTTGCTATGCAATGACTATCAACAAGAGTTAAGGTCGAAATTTTAAAAAGTTGGTCTATATTTGTCAAGTTTGATTTTACAATTATACACCGCACTATCAAGAGTTACTACAATTGCAGAGCTTCAAATTTTTAAGACATAACGGCAATAGCGTTTTACAAAATATTATATATTAAGAAGTTTTCAATAATATATAGAAAAAGAGGTTTAAGTCACACCATAGATGTTAAAGTAAACAAATTTAATATTTAGCTGACTATCAATAATACATATTGATTAAGTGTTGTGTAACATTAATTTTTTGAATTGTGTTATTTTTAATTTGTCTTAAACAATATAAATAATATAGAGCATTCACAGTTCTATATGTTTCAATTAACTGCAAATAATATTATTTTTAAAAATAATTAAAAATGAAGTATTTATTCAAAAATAAAAAAACTAATATACTATTTAAAACACCATGATTATTGAAATAGAAATGCTAATCAAAATTGATGTAAGAAAAGAGATTATTTTTACTAAAATAAATCATCAATATATATTGGAAAATCCAAGAATTAATGTGAAACAATATTTTTATCCTTTTTATGTGTTATTGACAACATCAAATCAAATCGGCACTTATAATTAACAAAACGAATCAATACACAAAATGTTAAAATCAGTGTGTTGTATATATGATATGATTGGTCCATAAAAATAGGAGAATTGTACATTCATAAAAACGTAAGAAACGAGGGAGAAATAAGAAGAATCCAAAAGAGTCATCAGACATAATACATCGTCTCTTTTTCGGCAATAAACAATTATACGTGGCAGATTATAAACATGTAAACATAATTATGTAAATTGTGCAAAACTTAACGACTGTAGTGAGAACACACATTGTTGTAATGTTGTTTATCTACTTTATGGCCGAAACATGTCTTATAAGTTATGACTAGTCTTAAATTAGTTATACAGAAGTAAAGCTAAAATACCATAGGAATCTCAATAAATACAGAATATAATATCAATTTGTGTAAAACAAAAACTTAAGTTTGAGGCAGAAGGAAGGAATAGATCAGAAAAAATATAATATGTTTTCAGGTGGTCCTGGACAAACTATATAAGTAAACGAAGAAGTGAAGTATATAAGAATAACGTCGTATCCGAACGTAAGTAAGTTATAAGCTCAAAGATGCACTGTCTAGCGTTGTCGGATCCCAATCGAAGTTTTGTCTGTCATCAGATTGTAAAAGCCTAAAAGGTTGTGTATATACATGAAATATCCGAAACTTTCTGCTAAACTAATAGTTTTCTACTAAAAATGTATTGTTATAAAATGCTTTTGAACACTATTGGTCACGGTTATGGAATAATACTAGTACAAGTATGTTCTTGTGATGTACATAATTGCTTTATATCCAAACTAAAACCATTACGATTTGCGTTTGTCATGACCTCAGTGTCGGTCACATAATGTTTACGTACTATCTGGACCTACGGGTACGTCTTTTATTGGAAAAATCCCGCCTGAATTACTTTCTTATTATTGGATTTTCTGGACAAGAATCAAAGCTATTTATGACATACACACACTTAAAAAAACGCTTTTGCCCCTTATTGACTAAAGAATTACAATATATGCAGAGGAAAATTCGCTGTAAATACTAAAATTGAGAAAATTCAACCTGTTTACAGAATCTCCGATTTGAAAATAATAATCTTTGGCGACAAAATATACAAATAAATAACACACAAACACACATGGTTCCAATAGAACAGCCGATCTACAACGCATTCAAGTTTTCAATAATATGAAACTGACTGTAGAATATTTTTGATTGGTTTGATGTTATAATGTTCAGGCATAAATATTAACTATTGTTGATGTGTGGCGTGGCTCGAGCATTAGGCTCCAAAGGCACTTTCACTGTCTCCAAATAATTAGTTGCCATTTCAAATATTTGGTGAAATGTAAAAGATGGACTCTCTGATTTACAATTGTGGCCTTAAATCCATCGCAAAATGAAGATATTTAGAAGGGCATTATACTATATACAATAAAGTTAGTATATCGCTCGCTATTGCGTGGATGGACCGTCTATTTCCAAACACCATACAATGTCCACCGACCACCGACTAAAACTTTTTTTTTATTTCGATGTTTAAAATATTCTATTCTTATAACAATTTTGGTAGAGCTTAGTGTTACTGATGACAATTGTTGTTTGCAATAATTTAAATAATGCTCACAATTGGAATTCAGATTGCGACATTTTAAGTTGAACTAATTAACGCTTTAAGGTTGGATCACCGATAACCACACGAAATTTGGCTATTTAATCACAACCACAATTCATAAAAAAGAACAATAATACAAGGATGCGTGAGGGGTAGAAATCGACTATTACATACAGTGTATAACTATTATATGAAATTTATTTTTATTATTTACAATATAAGATAAATTCTATGAAAATTTATACTACTCCCTCTGTTTCCGAATATAAAATTTTCTAAAGTATTTACGTTTATTAAGAATTCAATAAATGTTTACAACTTAATTTTTCTTTAATTTTATTATACATTTTTTAATAATTTTTTACCAATAAAATTTAATCAATTCAAATATTTATATTTAATATTTTTTTAAAACATAAAAACATTTTAAACATATAGAAAATCTATCTTTGTGGAATAAAAAATCTAAAACATATTAATTTCGAGAACAAAGAGAATATATTTTTACATAAATACTGAAATTAAAAAAAAGAAAATAATTAATAGTAAGATGTAAAAAACAAAAACAAAGCACCTCAGAAATCCCACTAACTTGTCCCCAGGACAGAAGGAGACACGCGTGTCGTTGCCGTCCCTTCCCTATTTAATGTTTTAATTCAGGAAAGCAATAAATAAGGTAATTTAAACTATAAACCCATTTATTATTGTTTCCCAAATTCCACAACAACGACCCACTTCCCTACGTCAATATTATTCCTATTTCATGCAATCAATAAATATCCTCTGTTAACTTGTATTTTTAGTTTACTTTTATTGGTTAAGGGGTTTTCAATTGATTTATTGACGATTTGACAATTTCAACACATAGTCCAGTGTTACGTAAATTTCATTTTAGAAAAATGAGCAGTTGTTTTCTTGAAAAAAAAATGAACAGTTGTTGACGAGAAATGTTAAAAAAAAAAAATTGTAGCAAAGAAACTGAACATATTCACACATGTTCAAAATTAACCTAAAATAATGCAGGTGAAACATGCATCTATCATGAAACGAGAGCGGTATATCATAGATTTACTACCGAGCAGTTTTGGTCTAGTGTTAAAGGATCCACAGCTGTGAGTACCATCCTGGATTCAATTTTCTTTGGCCATCCGGATCGTTTTGAATGGTAAGAAAATGTGAATCTTGCAAACTTCGTAACTTCGTAATGATTAGTTCTTAGAGCTAAAACACTTTTGGGATACACTACAGTTATAAAAAAAATGATGGATTTATGCTTGGAAAAATTGATTCGACGATGAGACATTCTTTTATTTTAAAGCGATAAATTGAATTTTATGTTGTTAAATAAACTAGAGTTTCAAGCTATATAGCATATGTAAACTGTAACTGTTAATACACCTTTGTATCAATAATTTTTATACACATATATATCACAATTATGGGTGCCGATTATAGTTTATCGATTAGAGAGGCAAAGGGAATAAGAAACTAGACGTAAATTCTGTGACATAGCTTTTTTTGAAAAGAGGTATGTTTGATTTTAGTTGACTTCAAATCCTTTTATTGTATAGTAAAAGTATCTTCAACTTCCCTCTATTTTTATTCTAAATAAAATCTAGAATAAGAAATTATTTAACTTTATTCTATTTTCAACTTCATAAAGATGAGAATTAAATCATGATTTTCTTACTCCAAATATAGTAAAATCAGAATAAAAATTAATTCTATTAAAAATTTATTTTTAAAAAAAATTAGAATAATACTTTCTCCGTTTTAAAAAGATCTATGTTCTAGAAAAAAAATGTTTCAAAAAAGATATTGAAAATAGTTTTTTTAGAAAGGGTTTAATAATTGAAAATAGTTAGCTATAAATAATATGCATTGGTAATCAAAGTTTTATATTTTTTTAATATGTATAAAAATCTAAAAATACATATTTTTGAAATCGAAGGAGTAGATGTCTAACATTTTGGAAACTAATTTTATAAACATCCAATAAAAAGAGCCGACGAGCTCTATTAAAATAAGGTGCATGAGCGTATTAATCTAACACAATTATTTTAATTCCGTCCAAACAATAAAGACAAGAGAGTAATAAATACTAATTTATCCATAATGTGTATATATATTGTCAGGGAAGATGAGATTGTTGTCTCTGTCTTAGAAAATATATAGAGAAAAACGAAAAAAGAAAGGAAAATATATATGCGAAAGTTATTAAGAGATTAGTGTCGGTGATGTTTTGAACTTCTCCTTTGCGGTTTCGTGTTCCTCCCTTCTCTTCTTGGCCCACGTGTTCGTCCTCTCTCCCTCCGCATGTAATCACTTCGCCGTCAAACTCACATCTTCTTCTTCTCTAAATCTTTCCGCTGATAAGAAGTCTTTAGATCGGTGAAAAAGTTGATTCTTACGTGGCTTTTTGGAATCTTCGGCGAAAAACCTTATGGAGACAGCGAGGGATGTGGCGGCGGCTGTTCCTGCTTTGACGGTTGCGGCGGCGGCGGCGACGAGGAAGAGAGAGAAACCGTATAAAGGGATAAGGATGAGGAAGTGGGGGAAGTGGGTGGCGGAGATCAGAGAGCCTAATAAACGGTCGAGGATATGGCTTGGCTCTTACTCTACTCCTGAAGCGGCGGCTAGAGCTTACGACACGGCGGTATACTATCTCCGGGGTCCGTCCGCTCGGCTTAACTTCCCGGAGCTTTTAGCCGGCGTTACGGTGGAGGGAGGAAACGGTGGTGGGGATATGTCGGCGGCTTATATAAGGAGAAAAGCGGCTGAGGTTGGAGCTCAGGTGGATGCGTTAGAAGCGGCGGGAGGGAATCGTCATCACCATCACCATCATCAACAACAGCAACAACAACGAGGAAGTCATGAGTACGTGGATGATGATCATAGTCTTAATCATAGTGACTATCGTCTTAATGATGGTCACAACGAGTGTAGTAGTAAGGAAGAGTTTAAGAGGTGTAACGGGTCATGGGAAGCGGTCGATTTAAACAAACTACCCGACCCGGAAACATCTGATGACGATTAAGGATCTTTATCCGACCCACCAAGAAAAAACGTTGTAGAAGCAAGGAAGGTTTAGAGAATGTTTATCTTTATGATGCGCCGGGGGTTGCTAACATGCACCTCCACGGCTCCACCCTGAGTTTGTGATTACTAGTACTATGTGTAATGATATTTTTTCCATAAATAGTTTTCATTGACCACTCTTTCTAAAACTTCAATTATCGTACTCAGAATCTAAGTGTTGCATGTTTGGGATTATATGAAACAAATTGAACCATCTTCTCCTACTTTTTTTGTTAGAAACCTATTTTTGGTCAATTCGATACGTTTCTAAAAAATTCTTCAAATATATCTACTTTTAAAAGTTCTTCTCATGATGTTTATTTGATTCAACTTGATCGTTAGTTTTCTCTGATATAGAATAAACGGATTAAAACTCAGTTAGGTTTCAACTCTTAAGTACAGATCAGTGTACAGTTTAGTGGAGTATTAGTTGGAGGATTATATAGGTATAATATGCGGATGGAAACACGGCGGCGAGTGAATAGCAAGCAGAAGCAGGAGACTTGGGTAATAGAAGTGAGTGTTTGGAGCTGAGAGAACGAGCAGACAAAGAGTGTCCTACATAACAAATATGGTAAGTGGGTCTTCTTGTAACTTGTCTGATCTTAACAACTAAAGCTATGTCTATCTCCATTATCGTAACTACTAAAGTCATTTTGGAATTTTTATTTGTCTGCCCTATAATCTTTTGTTTTTGTGGGGTGAAGACAGCAAAAACTTGATTCTTTCTTGTTAATGGTCCTGTTATGAAAAGACTGACCAGGAACGTGCGGCTTTTTTCTCTTTGAGAGCCAAGACGTGAAACTGACAAACTTTCTGGTTCATAATCCTTTTTTATTATTATTTAGTTTGCCCCTTCTAAAATCAGTGAAAATTTAGATCCAAAGGTGTTTTTGTCCTTTTATATAAGATAGCCACAACAAAAGCTTGATTATTTTGCATTTTATTTAGAGCATGATTAACCCAAACTCTTAATTTGGAGTTCTTAACTTATGATTTGACATTTTTTTTGTTTTTTTTAACACTTTTCGGCTAAGAGCCGGTTTTTATATCTCTTATTTAAGAGACGGCTCTTACCTTTTCTTAGTTAAAAGCTAAGAAACAGTTTTTAACCGAAGTTAAGAACCCCACCCTAAAAACCCGAGTTAATTATGGTCTCCGACAGCAAATGATGAGCATGACCTTGCAACTAACTCTTTTTGTTTTGCAACTTATTATATTCTTTTTGCAATTAATTGGCACATCATGAAACTCTTAATCATAACTAAAACTACAGCCATCATGTAAAAATAAAATTCCAAACTTAGAAAATGTTGCGCAACTAAAAACGAATAATCACATATACGATTGCACGGACGAAACTTAAGGTAGTGAGGGAAAGATATATTTGGTTGAACCAAAATCAACCAAAAACCTTAAAACGGTTGTTACTTTGGTGGTTAACCAAATGTAGAAAGTGGTTAAATATTTTTTATAAAATAAAATTTATAGAGCATAATTGGATGAGAATCAAATACCCAAAGCATCTGATAACCTAACCCATCAAACAAACGAGAAGCTGATTCTGAAGAAAAAAAGAAAGAAAGTAAGGAGTGTACTTACCACTCACCAGAGTTAAATTACAAAAGCTGCGATAGGATCTTTGATGTTTCTAGAGTTTACCATAGGCTTCACTTAGATGCTGAACTCTTGTAATACTCTCTCTGTTTCAAAATAGTTGATGTTTTGGTTCAATGCACACTAATCAAGAAATACATGTTTACCTAAAAACTAACATTTAAAATATAAACTAAAACAAATTCAACCAATCATAAAAAAAAAACTATAAAACATGGTGACACGGTTTTCAATAAAGATAAAACTAATATAAAATATCAAAACATCATGTATTTTGAATCATCTAAAACTCTCCAAAACATCATCTATTTTGAAACGGATGGAGTATAAGTTACATGTCTATGTAATTCTAATACGAGGTAGAATGTTGAATACTTGGTTTCTCACGCTTATTCTCTGGATAATGTTCGATCATTATTGATTTCCTCTCTACATGTTATTTTCTTGGTTTGGTTTATATCTTATTCAAGCGTTCATATCACCAGTGCGCTTTGACTGACGTGCGGTTCTAACCACGTTTCCTCTTGTGATAATACCGACCTTTTGCACAGGAAATATAAAAAGGATAAGCGATGCATGAGAAAGATTAAGTTAAAGAAAAATGTAAAATGTAAAATCTAGATAAGCTAAAAAAAGACGGCACTGGAGATAAAGGTAAGACAATAACTTAGCAGCATCTTCGAGGTTGGTGTTTTCCTCAACAACAACAACTAGAGCTGGGTGTCATCAAATGTCCAACAAGCTTCCCATTGGTTTTGCTAACTAAATGTTCGTATCGGAATCAATATATTATATGATACAAGGTCACCAGATATGAAAACAAAAGTAATTTAAAACCAACCATTTGGGAACGTTTATCATGTCAAACTTGTAACAGTAATTAACATATCTTTGTAGAGGAAACTGAAGTGGATGCACGGTGAAGTTCAATTCACACTATCTACTGATGATAATGTGAAACAGGCAAACGAGAACAGTGAGGACAAAAAAAAAATCAATTTGACTACTTGAGTGTTTAGAAACGCATTCAGGTTCAAAAATTGCTAATAGGAAAAAGAGGGCCAAATACTTGCAAAGTGCTGTCAACCTCAGGAAACATGCATTTTTTGTTCTTTCCACTACCTATTAGATAAGCAAAAAAAAGCAGCAAATAACATTAAGTGTGAGATAAGAAGCTTTTTGTTCATTTCACATTTGAGCGTGCTATCTCTTAACGAATGAGACACAAAGGTCATCATCATAACATTGAAATTTCAGGTATACCACCATGTGAGCTAGTAGCTTTCTTATACTCTACTTCAAATGGAAAATATCTTGAAAACAAAGGAAATCAAATTACATCAAGTGGTATTAGCTGGCCCATTTACCAGTCCAAAGCCACCAAATCATAATCTGAAACAAGCCCAACCTGCAGCAATAATAGGATTCCCTCAATAAGCATCCAACCAAACCGATATTTTCGCAAGTTAACCTCCATGAATACAAAAGTGGATACTAACCCATTTCTAGCCTTTATCTATCACAGGAAACCATGTGACTCTATTCTCCTCAAGGATTTCCAGAGCTGTAGAGAAGGGAAAAAAAAAGAGATCCATAGGTTGAAAAAAGGCTCGCCTATTTCCGCAATCCTGATGAGGTTTAGAGAGTATCAAACCATTGTACCTTCATCCACAGTGGTGATAGGTTTCACCACGTGCAAGTCTTCCTTCTTTATCATGGACACTCCACTTCTTGGATACAGAAACATTCAAAATATATACAGCCGTACGTGCTTAGTTACTTGTACAACATTCAAATCTAATTCTAGGATCAAACCCAAACAACACTACAGAAACAATCGAATCTCAGATGTGCGACTCACCATGTTTAATCTAAAACATTTTTATAATATCAGATAATTAACATGAAACATACAACAGTTTTGATGCCAAGACAACGTATGCAGAATTAGTTTGCCTAGTTTTTTAGTTTATGGCTGCAAAAACTTTGTTTGTAATCATTTGATTAGTTACAATTAGACTAAAGTCTCTCCACGTCTGTTCTTTCATATCATTTTACATGCAAAATTTTGTTCCTCTAGAGAGAAATATAAAATATACTACTTTAGTGAAATTCAGCAATTTATTGTCTCTAAAACTTGTCGTTTAACATGTTTTTCGCCAACCACCCTTAATGATATATTTTCTCAGACTTAAAACGAAAGAATCGTACTGCATCCTCTACCTAAGCCGCAGTAAGGCCTGACCCATCGTCCATCATGTAATTTAGTTATTTTGTGTGAAACATCGAAACAAATTAAAAGCAGATTAAAAAGCGAAAAAGGAAATGATTCCCATATTGATGAAAACTTGAAAAGGCGAAATAACTCGTTGGTCACTCCATTAACTAACGTGAATTATTGCAAATGGGACCGTTCTAACATTTGAGTGTGGTTTCGAAATAGTACTAAAAACAAGAGCTAAAATTAAAACATAATTAAAGGAAATCAATTGTGTGTGTGTGTCGTCGGTGTCGAAGGATGTTTGGAAAACCAAGTGGGGTTAATTTCAAAGATTTACAAAAATGGAAAGTCTTTGGACCGCAAAACGTATGGACATCGTACCTAAGTTCCTGACTCCTTACTATATTTGTACATTAACGTGTTTCCCTTTGTCCCTTTTTCATCTCCTTTAGATTTTTTTTTATTTTTTTTCCTCCTTCTCAATAATTTAACCCTAAGTCTTAATATGTCCCCAACCTATCCTGTGATTTACCCTTCACTTATTATTTATTAACACATGTAGCATCATCATTCAAGTTCTCTGCATATGTTCCTAGTTATTTTAGATTACATTCAATGGCTTTGCTATCACTAATCAGTTTTGTCATTAGAAAGTTCGCTAATCTAGTACTTTCTTATACATTGCTTATGTGGAAAATTAATTAGTCTGCCCTTTATGTGAATTAGGCACTTGGGCAACAAGAGAACACACACATTACATCATAGAGTAGTAACCTTCAGCTAACGAAACAGTATCGATGAATGAACTTGGCCGGGTTGGGCTGGAAATTCATCAGAAAAAACAAACTATTGTCATTTGAAACTTCATCATTCTTTTAATTTAAATTGTTTTATTGCAGTTTCGTTAAAACTTTTTTTGTTTGTAGTGATATATTTCATCCCTATGTTATTTACTGCTCGAGTCGAATCCAATTGTCTAAAAGAAAAGGAAAAAAATGATCGTGAAGACATCGAGGAGTATCCACTATCAGCTAGCTCACATGGCCCCCACATTGAACGAATAATAAGCTGCCACGTAAGCAGATTATAAACGGATCGTGCTTAATTAGGATAGTTGGAAGCCTATCAAGATTTGGACAACCTCACAGATCGAGATTCTAGCGATACCGTCCGATGTTTTCCACGTTCGCTAATCTCGGACTTGATTGCGATTCCAAGATTATAATTTTTTTTAATAAGGCATATGCGGAACTTTGGATATGAGCTTAGCTGTAAATCCTTATCTCCTAAATAATTAATAACGTTGTATTTGATACTCATGCTGTGTCAATGACATATCCCTTAAATATTAACCGATAAACATGGTGTTTTGTAGCCATGTGTCACAATATAATGAAATTCAAAATTTTTAGAAAAATATGTTGGTTTATCTTAATTTATATTATATTTTTATTAAACTAACTATTAAATTGATAAATAGTGTGCAAAAAAAATATTTTCGCACTAACCTTAAATAAAATCTACGGAATTGCCTAAAATGATTAACGTATATATGACAATTAATGATTATGAATAATAAATATTTGATAATAATTTTTGTATCTTAGCTCTTTATTGTTTAATTTTATATTATTAAAAGATATTACACAACCACATTAACCATATAATAAAAAATATTTTTTTCTCTTATATATTATATTTTGAACTTTTAAAACGACTATAAATTATTAAAAACGTTAAATGTCTCACACTAAAATTTTGTAATCAATGATTTAACTTTTTTTTTATAATAACAAGATACAAATGATCATAAATCGTATGAATAAGAAGTCTCATTTACTAGACATTCATACTATATATTAATATAGTTTAAAATTAAACTATATAACATAGAAAAATACTTAAATATGATCATTTCTAAATTTGTATTGAAAAATTATTGAAACCTTAATATTTTAATTTTAAAATTTGCATTAAAAAATCGCACATTATAAATTTTTTATTTATCATATGAGTATGAATTCTCAATAATAAATATTTATATTGAAATATACTATATATCTATGTCCATGTCATTAAAATTTAGTTATATACTATATAAAATAAAATGATTTTTTTTTATTTTTTTACCAAAAAAATATCATAAATAAACAAGATGTATTGTTTTGATTTATTTATTTACTATAATTTAATTATATACATAATGCGTAAATAAATGCAAATAAATAATAATAGATAAAAATTAGTTTTATACATAACATTCATCGCAAACCTTAAGCTAGTGATTATAGTATTCCAGATATTTACGCATTATCAAACAAGATCCACATATTTGATTTGCACGAATTTGAAGCTATTATACTTTGTACTCTCTACGTGTCGACATTCTAGTTCTTTGTTTTTTGAACACCCGACATTGTAGTTTTTTTTTTTTTTTTGACTAAACCCGACATTGTAGTTCATGTACCTGAAATTGTCCATGTACTTTCGAAATAATCCATTACACGTTTAATATGAAATTCAATAAAGATATATTAAGAAATTTAATTTATTCTTACTCGTCCAAACTGTGTAGTGGATTATTTCGAAACTGAGGTAGATATCATATGGGCATTGATTCTTTTTTTTTTTTTTTTGTCAAACAAACTACTTCCATTAATAAAATTTCAGTTCAAATAACATTAAGTAGTCTAGAGAGGCTTGATCGAGCTAGTGTATCAGCCTGAGAGTTTTCAATACGGGGAATAAAGATAAACAATACTGGACAGAAGAGAGTGGCCAGGATCTTGATGTCCTGAAGGACTCCTGCAATCTCATTCATGTCCCCCCCTGAACATAGGGTAGTGATAAGGACCTGAGAGTCCGAGAATACTTGTAGGCTTTGAAGATCTAACTCTTTAGCCTTCTTTAGAGCTTCGCGCATTGCCAGCGCTTCTGCCATCAGTGCTGAACTGACGTGGGATCGACTGGCGGCTGCTCTGCCTAGCACCTCCCCTGCTGCATTCTTGATAATCCAACCCATTCCTCCTGCTAACTCTGTTTCTTTCCACGCACCATCAGTCCAACAAGAAGGAGTCGAGGGGAGTCTTTTACCGGTATGCTTTGCCATTTGCTTCTTCGTTGCCTTCTTGACGTTAGTCCTCTCCCATTCTCTAGCATCTACCACTGCTTTTGAGATGATGTCCTCCACTTGGAAGATTTTATCTTCAAAGATCAATTTGTTTCTTGCTGTCCAGAGATTCCATAGCAACCATGGGACTAATGGATATGAAGTTAATCCTGTAGGAGGGAGGACGCCTATCGAAACATGAGATGACAGCAACCATGGGCATTGATTCTTTTTATATATGACATAGTTAATGTATGACATAGATAATGTACTAGGCATAATAACATCCACATGTGACATCGTTGTGGCTAGTGGGAGTGTAATTTGTATTTATTTTCTATGGACACAGGACGTACAAGTATGTATTTGTTTGTTGACATCAAATAAGAGTCTATATAGATTGTCGAAATGATCTCCTATGGTGTATATATTGCCTTTACTTAAAACGTACATTCAATAATAACAGCTCTTTGAGTACAATTTTGTCATATCATATGTCTCATATCGAGGGAGTATAAACTATAAAAATCTAATAATATCAGACGAAATTAAAATAATTATTTCTTTTTATTTGGACATATTTTGTTGCAGTTAAAATGAAATTTCACGGGGTGATTGGAAATAATAAATAGTTTTTGTGGGCCTATTTTATTTGGAAAAAGATATAAGAGACAGAGTATCTCTCTGTAAAGTGGGCCTTGGGCTTTAATTATTATTCACATACAAACGCATATATATATACATAAAAAAAGTATACATACATGCTGTACATAGAGATATTTTATGTATCACAGACAGACATATCACGTCTCTAACAAATCAAGCTTCGATATGCTAATAATATCGTATGTGGGTTTGCGTATAAATATAGCGAGAAAGAAATAATGGGACATGGAAAGAGAAGAGCAGTAGTTTCCACTTGAGGAAAGCAACATGTTCAGCGAAAACCATTATTGGAATGTTTGTTATTGCATCCCACTCGAAATATGGACAACGTGCCCAATGTAAAAAGCTTTTTAGATGCTTAGGTTAAAGATATATTATCGCATGTTTCTCTGGTTTCGGTTTGTTACATTAATATCATGCCTCATTACTTACCTTATATAAATGTTTTGTGTTGGTTTTGATTTAACATATTATTTACTTTTAAACTATTTGTAGTCATCACAATGATTTTGTAATAAACTCAGCGGTAAATTCACAAAGTGGGTGGTGACTTGGCAACCTCAGATTTTGATTAAAAACGTTGTGAGAGCACAGTCTTTCCTCTGGACCCAACATAAACACGAAATAAAAATGTATGTTTCCCTTTCCGACACAAGTCCTTCTCCTTCATCTTTCTCTCTTTTTCTGTATCTTTCACTTGTTTGTATCCTCAATTAAAAAGAAAACAAAATGATTATATTTTCATACAATTTTTGTGGAGGCTTCTCTACAAAAAGTCATGAAGTAACTTATTTTCGTATATTAAGAATAAAAAATGATGGAGGTGATGTCAAGAATGACGATTTTTGTCACAAAAAAATATAAATAAACGAATATAGCAATCCACTCTTATTACAATACCAAATGTATAGTTGGCTCCAGCATTGTAGTCAGAAACAAAACAGCGTTTCGGGTATGAGCGAGTGCGAAACACTCAACGAGCGGAGCAAGGAGTGATAACATACGCGTACGAATATCGCGTGAGGTAAAAAATACGAGGTAGAGAGAAACGAAAGGGCATTGGTGGATGAAAGTGGACCCCGCAGTTTGTCCGTACTAATGGATTGATCTTTTCTGGTAACATTTTCCTTTTCTTCTCATAATTCGTTTTTCCCTTTTTTGCTATAACCAAAAATCTCTTTGCTTTTATTTATTTATTTATTTACGTTAATATCCTTATACTGCCGTCATATTTTCAAATTAGCCTCAAGATTTATCTGTGCCACTCGTTTTCCAAGTAATCGAATTTATATTTGTACTGGACACTGAACAGAACCTGCTTGAGGAACACCATAAAACTTAAAAACTGTGAAATTATCCCGAAATTATATACAGTACTATTATTTGAAAACTTCACAAAAGAAACATTTAGCCAACAGTTTTTAAGTTCTTTTATTATATTTAGTCTTTACAAATTTTTAAGAAATTTAGCACTAATAGCAAAAAATAGCAAAGTGACTACATGTAAATTCACACAAAATAACTATGTAAGTGATCTTGGTTTTAGCATTATTTTTGGTTGTAGGTGAAAATAATGTGAAAAATGGAGAGATGATAATTACTGGAGAATATTTATAGGTGAGAAGAATCTATCTAAAACCGAATTTTACTCAAGTTTTGTGGTGAAAGCTTAAAAGTAATCGTTAGAGAACAATTGTGTAGGTGTTTTCATAGATGGAATTAATTATTAAATATACTTAAATTCGATAAAAGTAATATCGCCACAAAATCAACGTAGATGTACTTAATATTCAGGAAAGTATATGTTTTTTTTTTAGTCAAACAGGAAAGTATATGTTCGAAACAAAAATCATAGAAGTAACTTTGGTGGTGAATCGTCAAAGTTATGAATTTGTTGTTTACTCATTGCATACGACGTGTTTAATTAGTCAAAAGACTCAAAACCATTAAAAGCAAAATAAGGAAGTTAAGAAACATATCTATCTCAAGACAAAAGTCTTTACATTCCTTTTTACTTCGTCTCAAATGATTTTGGAGAAAAAGGGGATCAAATCATGGAATCAGCGAGACGTTCATTTGTAAAACATTTATAAGAGCATCTCCAAAAAAAACTGTATAACTTTAAATATACAGTTTTTTACTTTTAAAAAAAATTCAAAACTTCAAATTTAGAGTTTTACGGAGTAAAATTTCATATTCGGAGTTTCACTACTCAAAACTCTAAATTTGAAGTTTCATTTTTTTATTTGCATTTTGGTCCTTATAGTTAATTACACATCACATTTATGATTTTCAAGTATTTTCAAATTTATCGTTTTATTATGTAAAACTTTTGTATATCATAAATATTTAAAATTTATTTTAATAAATTCAAATTTGCCACATAAAATTAAATAAAAAAATTTTAAATAAGATTTATAATATTTAAAACTAGAATCAGACAACAAGAATATTACAAAAGAAACTTAATAAAAAAACTTTTAAAAAAGATTCATGAAGACATAAATATTACACAAATTTAAATATTACAACAACACGAATAGTCTAGTAAGTTTTCTTTGGAACCTCTAAAATATTGTCTAAACAAATTTTGTGTAACCGAAGATGAACCATTACAGAAATAATTTTATGAAATAATTTTATGAAATAATGTGTTATTTTGCTTGTACTTTAATATTTAATTATGTATTTCTATTTATAATCTTATATTTTAATATAATATTTTATTAATTAATATTATTGTAATATTTATATATTTATATATATGTGCTAGTTATTTATAAAATTTTTATTGATTTATATTAATTATGACAAATATAAGAACCATAGTATAAATTACAAATAATTTTGAAGTTAAATTTGAAATATCACTTTTAGAAAAAAACATCTCGAAACTTCAAATATAGAATTTTGTAAACTCTAAAATAAAGAGTTATTTTGGAGATGATCTAACGAGTTAGCCTACAGCAATGAGAGTTGCTCATTTGAAAGCAATTATTGGGTTGAGGTACATTGTCAAACCTTTTTTTAAAAGGAAGCAGTTCTATAGTAAAGCTCAAGCAAGAAAAAACCTAGATGTGTAGGTGAACAAGTAGTCAAAGAACCAAGCCTCTGGTTAGAACAGCCTATTAAAAGAAAACGGATAGTTAGAGGTTAACTAATATATGGTTTCAGACATAGTTAAAGTTTCGGGAAAAGTATTTTCATAAAAATAAAAAGATTTCACCAATACAGCCTCGGTAAGTAAATACAACTAGATTTTGATCCGCGCTTTCTAAGCGCGGGTTTGTTTGTTTTTCATTTATTAATCGAAAACTGATTTACAAATTACCATTATTTTTCATTTCGAACCATAACAATTGAGTTTTTAGGTTTTTATCATTTGTTTTTTTCTCTTCAAAATATGGTATTTGTTCGAAATATGGTAGCTGTTCTATAATAATGTTTGAGTTTTAAAATTTGTTTTCATATCTGACCTAGATTCATGTTTGAACCTATAGACCCGATACATTGTATATAATCCTGTTCGGATTTAATGAAAAATTTGTTAATTAAAAATCCGATATAACCCGGTAAAAACCTAAAAACTCACTATTAACCCGCGATCTGATACTATTGATCCGATAACAAAATATCTTATAGTACTTTTTAAAAAAATTGATTAAATTACTCATATATTTATTAATATTACATAAATTAGTGATTCCTTAGAATTTGATAAAATTTTATCATGTTATCTAAATAAAAAATGATAATATAAAATAACTTATTGATATGACAATATTAGTTTATTTTCGTTATTAATAACCTATTATAAGTTTGTGTTTGTATTTTAGATTTAAAAATTTATTTTAAGATAGTTTTTAAAATATTCTTGAACACTCGTAATTGCCATATTAATATTATGTATAAAATGACATTATACACTGAAAAATGATATTCAAATATGTATATGATATATGGTGTAGGATATACGATTTTGGTTTGTATTGAAAATATGTATAATATTCAAATGATCTATTTTGAATATTGATACGTATATTTAAGAAAATAATATTTTCATGTTTCTTAATTCATTTATTGTTCATAATATATTTATACTTATATTAAATTTAAAATTAATATATATTTTAAATATATATATAGGCTTATTATTTATAGATCCATTTAGGTGTATCTGTAGGCCCAAAACCAAAAGACTTAAATGCCATTAATGAATTTTATTAATTCTTTGTTAAAATAAGGGTATTTTTGAGAAAACTGCAATTTTCATTAAGGATATAATTTGAGAATGATCCTCTTTTAATGGTATTGATTAGAAATAAATTATTATCATTTCGAAATTATTATTAAATTTATAACTAAAAACTCCTATAAACTACATGTGAACCCTATATCTTTCTTGTCTTCGAGAAATTACTGTTTTTGGAGCTTAACTTCAAACAAACATAAACTTAAGTCTCATCTACTTTAATTTGCCCGATCATGAAAACACCTATTAATTGTACATAAATATACACATTTGACATATATAGATCCATGCGTGATCTATTTATGTGTATCCTCTTAGCTTTTATTCATATATAACAAGCAAAGAAACAAAGAAAAAGTTTTGTTCTAAAGCTTAAGTATATCAGTTTCGGCAAAATTGGGGGGTTTTTAAGTAATATATCAAACTATTCATTTCCTTGCAAAAAATACCTTTTGTAGATTGCTTGCCGAACCAAGCCGTGGACTTTACTTTCTTAAAACATGAAATTACATATTAGTGGAATCTTTGATTAATCAGCGATGATGTTTGTATAATAAAAGTGGAAATATATTTTAAAGAAAATAAAGAAACACCAATACGAGGAATTGTTTCGAATATAATATTTTTTCCAAAGAAAGCAAGTGGTTAGAGAGAGAATAATATTATTTTAAAATAGTGAAGAGAGAGAGGGAGAAAGGGCAATGAAAGTAAATACTATAAAGGAAAGGATAAAAATGAAAGTTTTCGTAGAAGCAAACTCTGAAAATAAATTTCAATTTTCTTCTCTCTCTCTTGAAACTCTTTTTTTTTGCTACCAACCAAAGTTCTCTCTTCTTTGGTTTCTCTTATTTAGCTTATAACCTTGAGGAGAATCAAACCAGAGAGAGGATTCAAGTTTGAAACCTCAAAGATCAAAAATATCTTTTAGAACCAAAAAAAATGTGGGATCTAAACGACTCACCACACCAAACACTTGTTGAAGAAGAATCTGAAGAGTTGTGTTATTCTTCACCGGGTAAACGGGTCGGATCTTTCTCGAACTCAAGTTCATCTGCTGTAGTCATCGAAGATGGATCCGATGATGATGAGCCTAACCGGGTCAGACCCAACAACCCACTTGTCACCCATCAGTTCTTCCCAGAGATGGAAACTAGCGTAGGGGACGATGGTGGTGGTGGTCCCGGGTCGGGCTTTCCTCGGTCTCACTGGTTTGGTGTAAAGTTTTGTCAGTCCGATCTAGCTACCGGATCATCGGCCGGTAAACCCGCCACTGTCGCCGCCGTGGTGGAGCCGGCTCAGCCGTTGAAAAAGAGCAGGCGTGGACCACGGTCGAGGAGTTCTCAGTATAGAGGCGTTACGTTTTACCGGCGAACAGGAAGATGGGAATCTCATATTTGGTAAATATTTGCAGTAAAAAAATAATCTTTAAATTTGATTAATCCATTGTTAATTAAAAGATAATGAATGTAAGATCATTTTTCTCCTTTTGTTTCTCTATAATTCAGGGACTGTGGGAAGCAGGTTTACTTAGGTATATTAACTTTTTTTATTTTAGTTTTTTTTTTTCATTTTTTCTTGTATTCTGCTGTTGAAAAATGTCATCATATATTTAAAAATATTTTTAACTTGTTTCCCTGAATAGGTGGATTTGACACTGCTCATGCAGCTGCTCGGTATGTTTCTGTCTTTGACTTGCTCTTAACTCTTTTAATATCCAAAAACAAAAGGCAAGACCTATAATATAAAGTCTTTTATTTTCTTTTATGTAGAGCATATGATCGAGCTGCTATTAAATTTCGTGGAGTAGAAGCTGATATCAACTTTACCATTGAAGATTATGATGATGACTTGAAGCAGGTAACTCCTAAAACAAAAAAAATAAAATAAAATACTAAACAATATGAATAGGTTATATATTGATTAAAACGTAATTTAGCAGATGACGAATTTAACGAAGGAAGAGTTCGTGCACGTACTTCGCCGACAAAGCACAGGCTTCCCTCGAGGCAGTTCAAAGTATAGAGGTGTCACTTTGCACAAGTGTGGTCGTTGGGAAGCTCGAATGGGTCAATTCTTAGGCAAAAAGTACTTTCATTCATTCATTCATTCATTCTTTATTTTTCTAATAGATTTGTTATTGTAACTTTGAGTTTTGATTCTTTAACTTTTCATATTAGGTATGTTTATTTGGGTTTGTTCGACACCGAGGTTGAAGCTGCTAGGTAAACGTCTTTTATTATTGATTCCACAGCACACATTGTTAGAAATTTTAAATCTCATATAATGATTATTTTTAACTAACCACAGAGCTTACGATAAAGCTGCAATAAAATGTAATGGCAAAGACGCTGTGACTAACTTTGATCCAAGCATATACGACGACGAATTGAATGCTGGTAATTTTTATTTCATAATCTTTTTTTGAGTCTTTAATCGTATCTTTATGG
Source organism: Brassica oleracea var. oleracea (assembly GCF_000695525.1). Taxonomy (NCBI): domain Eukaryota; kingdom Viridiplantae; phylum Streptophyta; class Magnoliopsida; order Brassicales; family Brassicaceae; genus Brassica; species Brassica oleracea. The sequence goes on from NC_027748.1 coordinate 1,090,151, forward strand.
GTTAGAACTTGGTTTCAAGATTATTTTTTAAATTTGTGTAGAGTCATCAGGGAATTCTATTCAACAAGATCATAACCTCGATTTGAGTTTGGGAAACTCGGTTAATTCGAAGCAAAAGGGTCAAGATATGCGGCTCAAGGTAAAGTGTTTATTAAATTATCTACTATAATTTCTACCTTAAATATCTTCTTTTGTTATAAACATTTTTTTCTTTTTATTCAGATGAACCAACAAGAGACTCTTCATCCTAATGAGATTCTTGGATTAGGTCAAACCGGAATGGTTAACCATATCCCAAATTCAAATCTCCAAGTGAGTAAAAACACACAAGAAGATATAAAACATTTGTTTAAATTTCAATCGGTTATGTTTTTACTAACAGAATATGTATATTTTTGTATGGTGTAAAGTAGTTTCCGGGCAGCAGCAACATTGGTGGCGGAGGAGGATTCTCGCTATTTCCGGTGGCTGAGAACCACCGGTTTGATGGTCGGACCACGACGAACCAAGTGTTGGCAAATGCTGCAGCATCATCAGGATTCTCTCCTCATCATCACAATCAGATTTTTAATTCCACTTCTACTTCTCATCAAAATTGGCTGCAGACCAATGGCTTCCAACCTTCTTGAATATCTAATATTTTTATCTTTTATTTATATATGTGAAACATATTCGGGGAAAATGAACCTTTAAAAGCACCGCTATCTATGGTCTTGGTCACTAAATTAACTATCGGCTTTTCGTGTGTTTATTTCTCTTAAACGTCTTGTTAATTTGGCCAAGAAATTTTCTTAGGAAACTTAATGGAATTTAGAAAACTTAATGGAATAAAATTTTCCTCCATCGGGTAATATTTTATATGCATACACATAATCGTTGGATATTTGGGAAATTGGGCAAGTGTGTGTGTTTAAGATGTTCTGACTAAAAAGGTTGAGAGGATTTGTCAATGAGTTGTCTTTTGCTGTTTCTTCTCGATACATTTATTAAAGATTTTAAGACTTTACGGCTTTATATGTTACCTGCACCTATCTACATATATGTTCAGTCCTAACTTGTTTTGTTATTCCTCTTTCATATCAATATTCGATTAATACCTCCCACCCTTACTTCATTTAATTTAATTTTTTTATAAACTTGCTTCATTTAATATTTATTTGCCTTCTACGAACGACACTTTCACCCAATAACACATAAGTATGAAATATTTTCTCAGCGTTGACAAAAAAAAAAAGTTAAATAAATAAATGAAATATTTTCTCAACACAATATAGATAGTTATTCAAATATTTGGTTTATTTCTTTGTTACATTCTTTAGAAGACTTGCTTGGTGGGTTTTCCTTTTGCTTTTTTTTTTTTGGCTAAACTTTGAGGGTTTTCCTTCTGCTGCAGTTTGATAATAATAGATTCAGCAGAAATCAAATCCTAAGATACTTTTAAATTCACTCGTCAATCAACTATAAGAAATTACGAAAAGAACAATCATGTAAAAGTGTTAAGAAACATTTGGTTTTAGTCAAAATATGTTTTGGACTTCCATTTGACATTTGTTATCTTTCGTCAAGACTATAGTACATATTATTGAATAAATTCTCTTAGCAATTTTTTTTTAATAAATTCATAAAATACAAAACTTAAAAAATTTTATAACGTGAATAATACGAAAAAGATGTATAGTATGTGCTATCTAACTGAGTTTTAAATAATGCTATAGATATTTTACCGACAGAAAAAACAGTTATATTTATTCTTACAGCATTAATGGTGAGACGAGAGAGAGAATCAGAAGTAGATTGGTACTGATGTTTCCCTAATGGAGTAAGAAAAAAAAATTCCTGCAGTTAGTTTACGATCTCATAAAAAAGTTTATATGAATGTCAACACCAAGATTTTCATTCTAGTCAACACCAAGATCTTTCTTCTTTTTTAGAAGAGTTATATTATAAAAACATTTGTAATGTGTTTTACTATTTTCCAACTACAGAATAACTCTATAATAAAAATAGAATGTATTCTCTAAAATAACATTTATCTATATTTAGAGGGAAAATAGAAAAATGTTATTTTTCCTTAATATAGAAATGAGTTAAAAATATTCTAAGTTATAAAATAGATAATTTGAAAAATAACATTAATATTCCATGACTAATTAATACTCCATACGAAGAAAAATAATCTTGGAAATATAAGTGTGTCATAAAGAGAAAAGAAGCAAATTAAAATTGGGTTTTATTAGGGATGAATGGTCATTCTCAAGTAATGTGTCTTTTGAATCAGTTTCTCTCTCTCCCTCACACAGAAACCCAAAAGAAGTCAGACATTGTTATAATGGCGAGAGAGACTTCTCGGCTTCACTTCCTTTCTCCTCTTTTAATTTCTTAAAAAATGTTAAAAGTTTATTAAACGTTTCCTACTCGTACACTTCTTCATGAAAGCTTTCCTAGATTTCATATTTATTCTGTGTAATTTGTCCCTCCTTAAAATCTAGGTTCATGTTTTTTTTTTTTTTTTTTTTTTTTTTTATCAGATGATGAAGAGAATCTAAGTTGGGGTGTTAAAAAATTAAAGAACTATGTGGAAACAGATTCTAAGTAAGGATATAATCCGCTGTGGCCGAGGCTCGAACTCGTGATGGCGGGCACCTCAGCCGAAGTTCCTATACCACCAAACCACGAGGCCCGGTTATCTAGGTTCATGTTTCTGGTCATATAGTAAGATATTTCTATATGTAAGTAAGTACATCTGCCTTTTTGCTAATACCAGGTTAACTTTCAACCAATGTAACTTTGGGTTTACAACGGATTATACGATGGTCCTTTACATCGGACTAAACCATATTTTTAAGAAAAAATGAATGGTAAAATATGACAATAAATATGGTTACAGTATTAAACATTTGATATATCCAATTTAAGCTGGTGTAAAGTTTTAATATGTATCTAATTACGGTATTTTTGTTATATACTAAAACAGAGAATTATAGAAACACATTTTTATATTAGAATTATATTCTAACTTACCTGATAGAATGATACAAAATGGGGTGGAATTTTTTGAATTTCTTTGTCAAATCGTTGGAGCCACAATTGTTACAAATTTCAGAACAATATGTTCCCTTTTTTACATAATAATATATATTCCCTCTACGTACAAAATATTGATGTTTAAAGATTATACAGATATTAAGAAAAATTAAATATTTACTTTTGTCTATTACTTTTAATTAGTTTTAAATTTTATCTGACTTCTAATAAAATTTAGCCACTTGCATTGTTACATTTTTTATATTTTACTTTTAAACAAATCAAATTAATTAAAGCTAGAATATCAATTTTTTGTATACAAGGAAAAAACTGCTAAAACATCAGTCTTCCGTATATGGAGAGTATTATATATATACCTAGTAGTATTATATTTTCACCAAAAACATTATGTAAAATTCTGAAACAATAGTATTTCTCTTACAATATATGAAAAGATGATATCAATTAAGAAAAACCTTTCAAGTATTTCAAGTGATGAGACATTCATCACGTGTACATACATGTATATACTCGATGCATACTAGTATGTACAGGTATTTGTTTTGGGCATAAAAATTTTCTAGGGTTTGAAGGCAAGTGGAGATTAGTGTACGAGGAAGCGGTACGATGGACCAATGAATGCAGACTTCCTGGGGAATTTCGAAACTTTATAATTAGTTTAGTCAAACAATAATTTTAATCATACGATAGGGAATCAGTTGGTCCATGAATAGAAATTGTCTAAAGAAACATTAAAACCTAATATAAGTTTTAAGGACAAATTTTGTGGAATATTAAATTTTAGATGAACCTAATTTCGTCACTCAAGTCGTCACTTCAGGATTATGATAATCGCATGAGGGCTAGTAATTTAATTTAGTTCATTTCTATAAGTGGCAAGATTTGTGGTCTACGAGGATAATCGTATTACTCAACTTGCTAGTACCCTTCTTGATTGTTCTTAGTGCTTCAATATTAAATTCGTCAATCGAAAAACTTTTTACTAATTAAAAATACATATACTTAAATAATTAGTAGATGTGCTTTTTTGCTTATGGAGTCTCCTAGAAGAAGAAAACAACTTGCAAGGAATAATCAAACCGAATATTTTGTTGGTTTTTAATAATTCACAATCAGTTTTTTTTTTTCACTGTTATTTTATTAAAAGGAAAAATGTCCAACAGAGCCCATTCCAACATAACAAAGAGACCGAAGGCCCAACAAACGGGCAACTCTGTACAAAACCGCTCTGGGCCTTAAGCCCAAAACGAAACCCGTTGAGGAAGGAACTGACAGCTTGTCCACCGCGTGTACGAACGCCTAGCATCCTGAGACACGTGTCAAGGCGAGAGTCAGCCATCTTCCACCGGCGCTGCAAAGGAGAGGCGACGGACTTCCGCCATCAGCGGAACTGAAGCCGATGAAGAAAGATGCTCAGACAGAGCCTTCTTCACGGTTAGTCAAATCGCTCACGGACCAACGTTTCCAAAAGATTCAATCGTCCTCAATCGTCCCTCAACCATCGATCTTCCTACATGCAAATCAGACATCTTTTATGATTTGAGTAAGCCTAAAGATGAATCGGCTCTTGATGAGGAAGGAAGAGACAGACGAGGCCGAGGAAGGAGAGTCAATTGGAAATGAGAAGAACAGAAACGTCGGTCAAACGAAACCGGGATAACCCCGATGAAAAACCGCCGTTGACACCAAGGAGGCGAGACGCGGAGTCAAAAGCCGGGGACACGGATCTGAGAAGGACACCGCATCCCGGAGTCAAAAGCCAGCCGTTCTCCTCCGGAGAAGAAAGCGAGAACGCCGGAGTCGAAATCCGGTCGGATGAACCGAAGCCGGAGAACAAAAAAGTTGATCTCTCTCACTCTCAAACAATCTCTAACATCTCACAATCAGTTTTCAACTATAATCTGTTAGTACATTAGATGTAATGATTTAAATTTCAATTTCCTGTACAAATATTATAAAATCAATCTTAAGAAATAATACTTCGCTAGGTAGTAACCCACACCTTGTGCAATATGAGATTACTAATTTCGTTATTTTTTTTAGATAAAAAGACATTAGATATGTTTAATCTGGATATCGGTTCGGTTTTGTGTTGTTTTTTTATTTTAATCTCCTAAAATATAACTACCATCCTAAATTCATATTTATTTTGGTTTGTTCGGTTAAATGCTTGAGGTTTTTGTTTTTCGGTTATAAACCAAAAAACTATTATTATTTGTTTGTTTCATGTTATATGAATTTTAGACAATCTTGTTGTTGAACCAATCGTTTCAAGTTATAATTTCTAATCTCGTGCAAAATGAAATAAAATCTAGATAATAAATGAAAAAAAAAATTACTAAGGCAAATCATTCCATTACAATTTTATTTAAAAAAAAAGAATATTCAAACTTTCAAGAGAATTAGAATCCTCTTATGCGGTGAATACTTAGGTATAGGTACTTACGTAAATGTAAAATGCACATGTATGTGTAAATGTAAATTTTATAATACATATTTCTATTTAGACCATTCTTTTTATTAAAAATATATAAATAAACAACCAAGTCCGTTTCAGCAGAACAAACTTGGAAGATCACCCGGTTTGGTTTACAGAGTCCGTATGAGTCTGTAATAGTTGACGACAAAAAAAAAAAAAAAAAAAAAAAAAAAACTTGGAAGAACACATAAAGCTCAATAAATATTCTCTAACTTAGTCAACCAATCCTCTCACGTTTTTTATCAATGGGGATATTAGAGTTAAGGTTTCAATCGCAAGATAACAGTTTTGTACCTTAATATAGTTGAGATTACACGTTCATGCTCGCATACTGGTCTTTTATGGAGAGCAAAAATATACACGTGAAAAATATATATATTACATGTGAAACTCAAATTTGGAAACATATTTTTCTGATAAGTCAATTTTATTATGAGAATCATTCTGTAAATGACACGTCGTCATACTAAAATTGAAGTGATTGTGAACATGAAATGTGTCAATGTGTGTGTGAACACATTTATTGACAATGCTTTTCTCTTAATATATAAAAAATGTACGAGGATGTAAATATGGTTTTTTTGTTCAGTTTCACAATCAAATGTGATATTGGACTCGGCATATCAGTAATATTCATTTGTTTTAAATCTTAAATAGGATATGTCTGATCGAACAACTTATGTTCAAGATTGGATGAACCATGTGAACTTTTCTGTATAAGTTAGTATTGTTTATTTTTCATTGTATAGTTTATTCATTGGGTAGATGACTCTAGCTGTTAGATTGGTTTGTTATTTTAAGTTTCGGTATATAAACAATACTATTTTTTATATTTATTTTGTGATGTTTATAATTTTAGCATATGATTTTATCAAAAGTTTCAGCATATCTGATCTTTTTTATTCAGGATTGTTTTCTTTTTCAGTGTAAATGCATATTTTTTAAGCTAAGATTGATTTTTTATATCATTTCTTCAGTTTGATCGAAACTAATTGTATTCGAGTTGTTCAGACTTTACACTTTTAAGTTATTTAAATATATTAATCGTGAATGAATTTTCAAATCTCTTTTTTTTTTACGTTTCCTTAATATATTCCCTCCCTTTTATCGTTGACACACGTCCAGCCTCTTACCTTAAAATACAAAATAAAATATATATCCACTATGCTGCGTATGCAAAGGAAATTAATCAAACATATATCAACTTGGTACCGAATCATAGTGAAGATATTAATGTAAAAGAATAAGTATTATAAAATGGATCATTACTCGGAATATGTCCAGTAATATAAATGATTCGTGAAATAAAACTAGAGTGGTCCCAAAAGAGAACAGGTGTCTCTCATGCTTTGTCGAGAAAGACTCTAAAAACAAAAGAAACATTAGACTGTAATTTACATTATTATTATCACAAGCGACGAGCAAACTCATGTTCTGCAGCAACTTTAGTAAACCTAGAAAATTATAATACAATACTTTTGACAACGTAAATTTGATAAAATATCTACCGATTACACTTTAAGATCTCTTTTTGCATCGTATCTACGAAGTACTGTTTACTCTGCAGAGACACGTAGTCGATAGATTCGACCTCTTTTCACGAGAGTAGAAACTCTCTGCAAAAAAAAAAAAAAAAAAAAATATATATATATATATATATATAACATTTTCGTTGTTGTAAAAAGTGTTTTACCCTGCAAAATTAAAAGAAAATATTACTTTTTACAGTCTGCCATTTTCTTTTCTTTTCGGCTTTGTTTCTTTCAATTATGTATTGCCATTCAAGATGTCAGTTTCCATATTTAGAATATTAGTTTGATGCGTCTTATTGTCCGAAAATATCTACAAATATAAAGGCAACGAACGAATAGTTTTGATAATTTGAAATTTATAAAAATATATTGATGACTATGCCATTTGATTTTTTTCACCGTTTGAAATATAAAGGCAACCAATTAATTTACCATCTTGTTGATTTTGGTATCTCGCAAACGTTCATACTTTTTTTATCGCCTCAGCAAAAAAAATAAAATAATATATATATATATATATATATATTTATATTTATATTATTCCTATAATGTGTATAGTAATTACAGCTTCTTTTTTTTCTTGTTATTTTGGTTCTTGAAGAATAGTGGAAGTGGAGAAGAATCAATTAAACACACACAACTTCGTATATTTGTTGTCCTTCACCGACAATTTTCTTACCTTATTGCCTTTGTTTTGTTCCATCACTTTCACATATTTTCCATTCATAGTAAAACTTCAATCTGATTTGCATTTTGCTGAATCCATTTTATGAACTCTCTTTTTCAATGGGGACTTTCCCTTTTGTTTTGCGAGGTCAATAGTGTGGGATTTCCATGAATTGAAATCACGTTATAAACTTTTACTATTCACATTTAATCCTCATAGGACCACTGAGTAAAGAGTAGATTCATGTTATAGAACATTTACTATTCATAATTAATCCTTATATACTGTGTGAACTCTGTTTTTACTTTCGTTTTCACATGTCAGAAACCAATAAGAATGAAAACAAAATATCTAAACCGTAAAACCATATTGAAATTCTGCTAGTGTAAATTTAGTTAAGATAGTGCTTATAAGAAATTATTATTCGGATTTGATTAGGTAGGTGCTGATAAGTCAATAAAAAATCCGATTTTGCTTTCCGAATGCACCACCAAAGTCTTGACTCTAAACGAATGAAAGGTGTTTTCACATCCTGATATGTTTTAAAAGACTCAGTATTGTGACATTAAACAGTAAAGACTCTCACGAGTTTCTCATTTGGGTAAAAGGTATTTTGATTCGAGTTTTTGCTTATTTTGAAAACTTTATAAAATTTCATAAAAATAGAAAATCTAGTGGTCCATCTAAAATAGCCGTGATGAGCATGGGAACCATCCAAATTAAGGTACAGATAGTGACTCGTACCTACTTTTTCTCTAAATTCAATCCCTTTCATAATTCTTCACCTCGTTTATGAATTCATAAGTTGCAATTTTATCATAAGAGTTGTAGACTGTAGTTTCAAAATACTAACTACGAAACATCCAAATCAGGAAGATGATGTTGATCATTTATCGTATTATACAAGTGATACCTTACGGTTCATACAACTTTCCTATAAAAAGCAATCCAACTTTGTCAAGTTGCGAAAAGTTAGTTTAACTAGTTAGAGAAATGTGGAATCAATAGATGTTTGAGAATAATAAACGAAAATGACCTTCTTGAAGAATGGGCCTATTAGCTAAGGCCGTATATATTAAACAGAATCTGAGGATATTGGGCTACAAAACGTAATGGACCTAACCCAAAATAGTTAAATTGAGTATCCATTTTAAAGCCATTTGCAAAATTACATTTTCTCGTTGAATGTAAATCAAATCTAATGTTGGAAGAAGCCCAACATAATAGACATAGCCCACAATAGTTTAGACAATGTTATTAGAGTTTTCAAATTTAATTCCCTGGATTCGAATTACTTCTTTTTATGTTTTTTATTTCCTTAACAATGATTTGTTCTATTACAAATCACAATATTTATTACAATCGGATTCTACAATCACAAATCTACCTTGTTAATGAAAATCTACACATAACACATTTGACTAATGGAGTTTCCACCAACTTCTTAACATGGGTACACTTAATAGTATTTTTATTTTGTTTTTACATTTTTGGGTTCATTGTTCATATCTTTTAACAAGATTCTTCTGACAATTTATAGTTCTTCAATTGTCTGAACGCGTGTGACTAATGCATGAAGAATCGCGCGTTGAACGCAGAGAGTCAAAATGATTGGATTGTTGTTGTACTGAGCGAAAGCAAAAAGTTTTAGACTTTATCAACGGAAGTACACACAAACTCAGCATCTCAGCTTCTTTAGACCGTCTGATCCTAGCTAGGGATTGTACTGATGTAACAATGAAATCGCAACACGTGTACTTTATGCTCATCTTGGGAACACTCTAAAAGGACGGTGTCACACCGGATCACAGCAACTTCCACCTTCTTCTCTTTATCTCTCGTGAAGTCCCCACCGTCAGATCATGCTAGTTTTTGTGACGTAAGCTTATTTTGTTGCGCATCTCTAGGCTCTATCTATCCACTTGCTTATCCAACCGTCCGATCTTTTTCTTTGTAATGAAAATCTACAAATTGAAGTATTATTCTTCGAGAATTATTAACACAATCGTCAATTCCTCATTGTTTTAAAATTTTCGGTTTATAAAGTTATTTGATGAGTGAGTTATGCAAACCAAATGAGAATTATATGTCAATAATTATATGTTAATATTTGTTTCGGTTCATTTATCTTATATAATAAAACAGAAGTCACAACATTAATTAATGTGTGAATTTTTTAAAAATAGACCTAATAGACATATTTTTAGAAAGTCATGTTACATTTAATCTTTAATGTTATCATTTAAATTTTGTGAATACCAGAATTTTTATTGGACTATTAATAATTAAATTTAAACAATAGATGATCCATTGGATTTATAGATATATAAATTAAATAGATATAATTTAATGTTGTAATACTATACCTCCATATGTTAATAATTTAAATATTTGTCGATGTTAATTTTTAAAATTATAAAAAAAAATTAAAATAACAAAAATCATATTATCTAACAATGATTAATCTTTACTACCTTAAACCAATGAAAACAAATTTTAAATTATATAGTTTATTTTAAAAATTAAACAAAAACTAAATGTTTAATTATCTACTCGATAATATAAATCTATGAAGCGAAAAGTTTAATTTTTTAAAAACTTTCTAAATTTGTGAAATGTCACAATATTTTTGAATATGACAATAAAACAATATTTTACTAATCTTTATATATTTAGTTACGATTTTAATAATAAAATAATAATCTGAAAATATATACTATATAGAAGAAGATACAAATACATGCGAAAGTTTGAAACAATCTATTCGATGAAAAAATATACCGTAAATTTATTATGTTTTAAAAATTGATAGACACATATATATTATTATATAACAAATTTAAAATTGAAAATAAAATGTTTATATAAAAATAAATGAAAACAAAAATTCACGCGCAACCTAATTTAGTTTCGATTTTTTTCCTAAACGAAATCTATTTTTTACCTTTCTTCTCTTAGCTTACATTCGATTGGTTTAAAAGACAGAAATGAAATACACCTATTTCAACTCAATGGCAGATCAATTTTCATCGACGTACCTTTAATTCAATTTGACAGGGACTGAACACTCTTTTATCAATATTAATGTTGAGTTGTTAACAATATGATTGTATCATGAATAAACGATGCTTAGGAGGACTTGTGTACTGCCTTTAGTGAAAATATTAACTTCCGATCCATGATTGCGTTGTTTGGTACTACTATCAGACAATAGTCATTAGCGACTCTAATCTACCAGTACATTGTTAGAATGTTTTATAGTACATACTTTACCAACCAGTTGAAACCATCTTTTAAAAAAGCCTTTAAGAATAAATGATGATTAAAGCTTTATACTAATTAGGTTCCAAGTGGTGAGTTATCTCGGGGGTCTCATTTGACGTGTGATGTTGAATTTATGAAAGATATTCTAATGATCTCGTGGTCCCTTTCATAGGGTATGCATAACCATCATGTTATGTTTTAATGTAATTAACAAATTGACAAAATGAGATGAATAGCGAGACTCCGAAACTTGAAAACTTCAATCAAACATGTACGAAAAACATAATCAAACTTGAGCAGTGCGAGTTAATGTTACGTATCTTATATTATACGTACATATTAGAGGATTATTTGGTGTGTTGCATATGTCATATGATATGCACATAGATCGTTATATTATACTATCATATTACTGTGTTTTGCAAGTAATTAAATAAAAAGGGACACGAGGATAAAAGGTAAAAGAAAGTTTAGGATCATCTTTGTTTTTTATTCGAACTTTCAAATCAGACAAGACAACGAGGTATGGGTCTTTTAACATACAGAGAGACTCGACTTAATCCATCAAACCACCAATAAAAAAAAGGAAAACGAGAGAAAACATCCAATTCAACTATCTGTTTGAATCAAGACAAGATATAAAGTGTATCATGCTGATTTTGAACAGATTATTTAATATCTCAACCATCCTTTCATCGAGATATTTTCGATAGAGGCTATTAATCTTTTTTCTTATCATATCATCGTATGCATGCATGTTGAATTCTAACTAGATACTTCAATCACTTGAGATATCATTTGTCGTGTATGTTCTCAATAGCATAAATTGTTATATAATCACTTAATCAGACTCTAGCATGTCACTAGGATTACTTCGGTTTCTTTTTATTATCAAAACAGATAATCACTTAATCAGCTTTTGACACTAAAATCGTTATAAAAATAATATGAAGGCAGCTGCTGAAAAAATGCTGCAGGCTTTTAGCAACTGTCTCCCATATGCTTTATCTTTGTTTCAGAAATTGTAAATACGAGGATAATTAAGTACTTATGTTTTGAATGTTTCACAGTGAAACAAATAATGCAGTTAGGGCGGGGCGCATTCATTAAGAGAAAGTGCAGTGATGATGTTTTCTGTGCAAGTTAAAATAAAAGAAAATAGCAAACGGTAAATTCTTACAGTACATGTTATTGTGTAACTTGAATGAGAATATCATATTAATGATTTCGATTTTACAGCTGATACAATCTATAGTTTACTCTACTTTGGCAAAAAAAAAACTAAATAAAAACAAAGCAGAGCAAGATCGGTTATAAAATCCAGATGATTAACATTTTTTTTTACCAAACTGTTAAATATACATAGATGTTTATATTGTGCACAAAAAGAAACATAAATGTTTATATTTTTGATGATACAAAGTGTCCATTGTCTAAATTGATGTGCTAGAACGCAATTTGAACAATTCAGGGGATTCACTTTGTTCGCCGCTACACAGATGCGGTGAAGGTGGACATTATTTATACAAGAATTACATAATTTGTTAATTCTGACGACAAACCTATATATGTGTTTGTTCTATATTTACACCCATATATACTAGTATGTAAAAGAGTAGATTAAAAATCTTGATAGTTGATAAAGCAGATCTTATGTTCAAATCTAAATGCGTATTAGACTAAATGAGATTGAAGATGCACTAATAATACTAAAACATATATGGATATATGTATATATATATTTTTTGTTAATATTAACTGCAGAGTTGTAAACATTTTAAGACAATGAATTGTATGATTGAGACGAACAGTAAATTCTATAATTTTCATTATTCATCGTGCAATACCAGAACTGATTTAAAGTCGCACGTTAATTTAACGCATATGTCAGTAGCATGGGCTTAAAAGTCCATAGACTAAAATGGCAACAACCAACTACGATTTATATTCTTTATTATCACGACACGAGTCGTAATTTTTTAAAAATATATATAACGTTTCATACAACAGAATTAACGTCTGTGTTTCTCCTAACAAGTAAGAATTGGAATCGTCGTTCAAATTACTTAAAAAAGGAAATTGTTTTGTCAAACACAAAAGACGTATTACTTCATTTTCTATAAACTAATGGAAGTTTTTAAAATTTCTCCGACAAAATTAAACTCTGATATATAAAATTCATTTTATTGAGTTTCATCCGTAGTAGCACAGAGAACGTGCTGACATTTTATACAGATTTCTATTTTAAACAATGGGTTACAAGAAATCATTTAAAAGCCTGTATCATTTGTTACCCAAAAAAATAAAATAAAAACTAACTGCCAGTAGTAGTTTAGTAGTGTATCTCACGTGCGACGAGGAATAGTTTTGGGAGAAGGAGAAAGAAAGAAAACACTCTTTTTATAATTTTTATAATGTTACTTGCCTTGTTTGAAAAACCGTGAGGAACAAAAAAAAACACGAACTCATTGCTTTTGCTACAGTAACAGCTAGTCTAAACTCTGAACTCGGTGACAGTCCAATCATTATACCCTCTGCGTCTTAGCTGGCGCGTGACAGTTACTCTATTTTCTCTTCTCCATTGCCCATAAAATAAAAAAACTCTGCTTTTAAATTGTTCACAGAGAGAGAAAGTGAAGCAAAAAAAAAAGAAGAGATAATGGGAGATAATAAGAAATTGATTTCATCTTCTTCTTCTTCTACTAATACCTCGATTTACGATACTCGTGGTAATAGTAATAACCATCATCATCATCCTCCGTCATCTTCCGACGAGATTTCTCAGTTTCTCCGGCATATTTTCGACCGTTCTTCTCCGTTACCTTCTTACTACTCTCCGGCCATGACCACGACGGCTTCCACGGCGGCGATAGGGGTTCAAGGAGACCCGCATGCAGACAACCCGAGAAGCTTCGTTTCTACTACACCGGCGTCGAAGCGCGCCGTTGATTTCTCCGACGTTTTGATCGGCTCCGCCACCACCGCCGCCGCCGGGTGTTATGGTTTCTCCGGGGGTGGTAACAACATTGCTCAAGGGAGCAGCTCGGGGACTCGTGTGTCGTCTTCTTCCATTGGAGCTAGCGGGAACGAGACCGACGAGTATGACTGCGAAAGCGAGGTTTTGCTTTGAAACTTTTGTCTTTTTGCATGTTCTGAGAGTTTCCATCTTTGTCTGTTTTCCGACAAAATTGCCAACAGTGATTTTTCTCTTAACGGATCTGTACTTTTTTTTTTTTCCCACCTTAATTGTCTGAATGTTGATAATTAATTATAATGCACACCTTAACGTGGTTGGATGAAAAAAAATAGGAAGGAGTAGAAGCTGTGGTGGATGATGAGCTTCCCTCCAAGTCTCGTAACTCATCTAAGAGGTGCAGAGCTGCTGAAGTTCATAATTTGTCTGAAAAGGTTTAGTTTAACTAGTCTATCCCAAAATTAGAAGTTTTTTCAGACACAATATACTCTTACTTGAGACTAATGTTCCTACTTTTTATGACAGAGGAGAAGAAGTAGAATCAATGAAAAAATGAAAGCTTTACAAAGTCTCATCCCTAATTCAAATAAGGTAGTGTTATGTATATACACACACATTTACATGAATCATTTTTTTCCCTCTGATTCTGATGTACAATATACATGCCATTGTTTTCATTGGGGGAAGACGGATAAGGCTTCGATGCTTGATGAAGCCATAGAGTATCTGAAACAGCTTCAGCTCCAAGTTCAGGTCACTTAAAGATTAACTAATTAATTTGTTATAACGAAATATATATTGGTCTATTATCTGTGGTGATGTTTATTTTTGATTTTTGAAGATGTTGACAATGAGGAATGGGATGAACTTGCATCCTCTATGCTTACCTGGAACTTCATTACACCCATTGCAACTCTCACAGATCCGACCTCCAGAAACAACCAGTGATCCTCTGCTCAACCACTCCAACCAATATGCTTCGACTTCTAATGCACCGGAAATGATCAACATGCCTGCTGCATACACGATGGAACCTTCCATCCGCAGTCACTTTGGACCTTTCCCTCACTTTACTCCACATGTGGTGTGTTAGTTAAATTATCACATTTTCACTCCATAAACGTTGGATTCTTTTGAAAGCTAGTTTGCTTATTAGAAATATATTTGTTTCTTGATAGGAGATGAGTCGAGAAGGCGGGTTAACTCATCAGAGGTTGAACACTGGTGGTCATCCTAACGCAAACCTAACCGGTAAGTTTGGCTCTGAATCTTAAAGAAGTTTATAAGAAATTGACGGGAGACAATGTTAAAAAATGTTCCGACATTTTGGTAATTTGCAGGAGAACATGCTGCGTTTGATGGACAACATCCTGAGATAAAAAGATAAACTTACTTGAACATCATTCTCAGTTTGCGTTCTTGTTTCTTAGGTCGCAAGCAACGAAGCTGCATGACAATGAAAATGCATTTAGCGGTCTTTAATATATTTATATTTCTCTATCTTTGTTGTTGTTAACATGAATTCTAGAGACTAGTTATTGGACCTACTAGATATTATATAAGAAAAAGACTTGACTTTTATTATGTTCATGGTGTAATGTAAATTTTCTAGATCATCTTCGCATTGTATTGAGGCTTCTAGTTATAGATAAGTTTCTAAATAACTTCTCTAATCAAATGATAATGATTTTGTAAGATATTTTTTCGATATAAGTCAAATTCTTCACTGATTCGTAAGCATATACACTCGTATTATAGATAAAATAAATCTTCTTTGCAAACTGCACCATGAAGTGAAAGTAGAACTGAGAAATTTTGAAAAATCTCAAATTTATCTATGTATTAAAAAGAACGTAAAGCAAACCCTACTCCTTATAAGGTCCTATTAACCAAGAAATAAACCGTGAGATAGTATCTCAAGAAAACATAACTGTTTACTTGAACTTTACAGGTTAGTGTAAGTGCCAAGTTGTATGACTTCATCTACTTCCCCCTGGCTCAACGAAACTCCTGTCGGTGAGCTGCATTTAGATTTCACAGTTGTACAACAACATTGTCTCAAAAATGATATTCACCAGCATCTCTCAAAATAAAAAATTCAGAACTTATACTCCAACGCCATTGCAGGACATAGAAGCAAAATGTATTATAGAATCATTATGAGACACTTTCATAGCAAAAAAAATTATGAGTCACTATCACAAAAGATGTTTTGCAGTGTCTTCTTTAGGAACAAACTCACGAGAATCAGCTTATAATGGCTTCAATGTATTGGGCCTAACCCAATTATAATTCCTAAAAGACCAACCCAAAGCCCAACTTTTACAGCGACCTTCTAGCTCAATCTCGCCAATGGTTCTGTTTGCTGAACCTAACCGAGACCGTTCCTTGCACGGCAGCTTTTTACACTATCCACGGCCTTCTCTAATCCCAAAATCAAATCGGATCTTATGGCTCCTGCTATATCATTACACTTGGAACGTTTCACACGTGCTAAAACAAGCTTCGAGTCCATTTAATCCAAGGTTTGGTGACTTTAGTCGGTGGCAAAAAAAATATTCTATCCTTCAACGTCTGACACTTTCATATTAGTTAACTATAACCGACAAATAACAAATCCAACTTTTTATCTTTTACGAGTAAGAATCTGTGTAACACACATTGATTGGTGTAAGAAAAAACTCTTATGTCTTTAAAAAATAATCTAATATTCATTAACAGTCAACGAGCTAATTAACAAAAGATTAAATCAAGACCGTCAATTCTCTAATTAACCCATAATTATCTCCATCATGTGACTTGGTCTTTCTCCACTAATTTAAACTACTGTACTCCCTTTAACCTCACGTACGTTGACCCAATCACATGAAACTGACCAATCAGGTACATTCCCGGAAACTAACCCACTGATTCTCTCCTCTGGTAAACGTACCAAATAACTGAACGGTGAATAATTAACCGGTGAGCAAACCGTAACTGAATCGTTAACCGAGTTCCAATCAGGAAAATCAAAAGGATCTCTCGGTGAAACCGAAGCCTCGTCTTCATCGCCACACCTCAGTGAACCACTACTTCTCTCATCATCATGATCAACGGCCAAGAACGGATGATCCAAAAGCATCTGAGCCGTCCATCTCTCCACCGGGTCCTTAACAAAACACCTCCTCACGAAATCTTTCCCTTCCTCCGACAACTCTACCGGAATCTTCGGGGCATCTCCCGAACCGATACGAACCATCAGAGACATTACGTTCTTAACTCCTTCCTCCAAACACCATGCCGTTTTGCCACTCGACATCTCAACTACACACCATCCCAACGCCCAAACATCCGCCGGCGACTCAAACTCCCCGCGATTAACCGCTTCCGGCGCCAAATACAGCGGCGTTCCTCTGATCCCATCCGCGATCTCACCCCTCCGTTTCGCTAACCCGAAATCGGAAATCTTCACGCCTCCGTCGCCGAACACCAGAACATTCTCAAGCTTCACGTCGCAATGAGAGTAACCATTCTTGTGGACGTGACGCAACCCTTTAACGATCGACCTCGTGAACCGCCTCACTTCGAGCTCCGGCAGCCCCTCGCCGGAGTTCTTGATCCTATCGCCCAAGTTTCCGCCGGAAGCGTACTCTAGAAAAAGATTGTAAACCTCTTCGCCGTTCTCCACCGTCGTTCCTTCTCCGAAACACCGCACGATCTCAGAACAGTGGCCGAGATCGTCAAGAACGTCTCTCTCGTTGCGTAACGCGGCGGAGCAGACTGCTCCGGAGGATTTCACGGCGATCAAGGGAGGAAAGGAGGTTGAGCTACCGGAGGTAGTGGCTAGACTAACGATGGAGAAGCTCCCGTGACCTATTGTCTCTCTACGAATCCACTCCATTAATTGTAGAACTCAAAGCACAAAGAAATAAAAAGTCTACGAAACAGTTAGTTTCTCTCTGTACTTTCTTCTGCAACTCTGCTACTTGTTCTGTCTTTATATATACTATAAATAATTTAAAATTTTTGTGAAAAGAAGGAAAAATGTAAAGTTTGTTGTGAACACTAGTGTATTGTTGTGGAATTGATGCACGTGATATAAGGCCTATTACTGTATAGTATTTGTTATTTGTTTGCTTTTTGTAATTGCTCTTGGCCACGAGATAAAATAGCGGCAAATAAAGAAAACGTGGGTGGTGAGAACGAAGAAGAAGACTACTCTTGTTGCCTTCTCTAAGATATTTCTTCCTTGCCATGCGCATCATCACGCGGTTTTTTACAAAATTATAATATACCACTAATGAAAACAATTAGCACCATGCCACCATAACTGAACAGATTTATGATTTATCTAATGATTTACATATAATTTGTTCTGTAAATACATAGTTTTAGTATTTGTATCCATCTTTTAGCTAGCAGCCATAAAGAGTAACTGAATTCAGTTATGTTCATTTGGTAATTTTAATAAAGAAACATTTTAAATGATGCTAACTTTCTTTTGTTTGATGCTTTTATATTTTTTAATTTAATGAAATACCTGGAGTATTTTCTGATTAAAATAAATACATTGGAGTAGATTCGTAGTTCTACACGTTTGTTTCAAGATCTACCATGTGATTCGCGTTTCTTTCAAGTAGCGTAACTATCGGATAAGAGTTTTTGTTAATTTGTTGCCTAACGTGAGCTGTTTTTCATATGGCTATGAATATTTATTATTTTAAATAAATTATATAATGGCCATATTGATTGGGGTGGTGAGTAATTTCCTCTCGTTCAGACTGTTTTATTTAAGAAAGAAATTGTTAAACACTCATCCACACCACTAACATCTGCATGTTCATGTTTTTATTATCCATTAAATACTTTGAATTATTCCCTCTATATCATTTTAGTTGATGTTTAAGGTTTTTACACAAATATTAAAAAAATACAAAATTTTATTTAGTTTATCTTAGTTACATAAAAGTAACATTAAATAAAATTAGTTTAACTAATAAGAAAAAAATATAATATTTTATAATTGTTCACAATTTTTTAATGACATTAAATTTTATCTAGAATAATGAGAACATCACATAATATGAAACAAAATTAAAATCCCTAAACACCACTCAAAGTGATACGAGGGAGTATTATGTTTCTCGACAATGATAAACAATAATTAGCAAACATTAAGTGATCAAAAGTTCTAAAAGACTTCAGTGCAGTTAACACTTATCGAGTGCCTTGTAGTCAAAGTTTCTTGATGACTTGCCAACAAAACTAAGATGAAAATCAAAGTTAGGTCGATGTTATTCATAGATAGGCATAGGGTTGTTAACTAAAATGAAGTGAATCTAACCAAAGTAAATGATATATGCGTACTTATTAATACATATCTAGGTGAAAAAAACAGTGTGAATTTGATTCCAAGAAAGAAAATAGAAAAATGACTTTGAGTTATAAAATATTTCAATTGGTGACCACACTTTAGAAAAAATAATGGTGACATTCATATTCTTCAATTTTTATGCCATTCATGCTGATTAAATTATAGACCTACGGATCCTATTCTATTATGAATGAAAAAAATGAAGAAAAAAAAATTCTTCTCTAATTTAGATGAGGAACCGATTGAACACTAATTCATATATTTTCGTTTATTCATTTCTTCAATTGAATTTTTGTTCAATTAAATTGTCACTAATTGAAACCAAAAAAAGACCCGTAGACGGTTGAATATTTTTATTCACACATGCAATGTATAGGTTTGATGTGGTCATTTGATTTCTCTCCACCAGAAGTATATATAAGGTCAATGATTAATCGATAATTTCCATGCTACATATTTACGCTAATAGAATTAAGTAAAGGAACTAAACCTTTGTCTATTTCCTTTGAAAAACTCTAATTACATATGGAAAAAGAGAGAAAAGAACACTTGATAGATTTTACTTCTTCTCCAGCTTCAGCTTCTCCAGCTTCAGCTTCTCCAACTTTTTCACCACTTTACTGAGACTAATCAGTATAAAGTCTCCAAAGACTGATGGGAGAACTTGGTTTGACTCCACCAATCGAATTTCCTCAATCGAATTTGTGTTCATTTTTTGTTCAATTAAATTGTCACTAATCAAAGCCAACGAAAGACCCGTAGACGATTGAATTTTTTTATTCACACATACAATGTATAGCTTTGACGTGGCCATTTGATTTCTCTCCACCAGGGGTATATATAAGGTCAATAATTAATCGATAACAATTGCATGGCTACTTCTGTCTTTCATTTATTATAAAAATCGACCGTTTACCATAGTTAGAAGGGCTAACACTGCTACATCCAAGGTTTAGTTTCCATGGCTTTTGTGAATCCAATAAGACACTCTTGTTTTTTTAATGTTTATTCAGAAGGGGTTAATGTTATTGAACCAGGAAGAGATGAGACCGCCTGCCAAAAAGGCGACGAGGATCTTTGTTGCTTGAATCCCTCCGTCAGTCTCTGAATCTGATTTTCGAAGGTAAAATTCTATTCGATTTAAATTGTTTTGTGTTGTCAGAATAGTTTTTTTACTATCTGTGGAAAGTATAAACCGTTCCTTGTGTACTCTCTTTTGCGGTCATTTTCAGAGGTATGGTGAAATCTCTGTCTTATACATGCCGAAGGTAGTCTATCACTATCTATTTGTCAGATGATCTGGCTCGGTTCTTTAGCTTGCGTGCCCTCCTGGATTTTATATCATTTCTCCATTTTCAATTTTTTAGGACCACAAGTGGAAGCAACACTGAGAAATTGGGTTTATCACATTCGCTACTTCTGGTAAGTTTTTGCTATTATAGATACTCTCACTGTTTTAGTTCATCTTTATCTTCTTTTTTAAAATGTTTGAAGCCAGAAGAAGCCTTTCTATTTTGTGATTTCAGATTCAGTGGAGGATCTGATGGAAGACACTCATGAACTGGGAGGTACAACGGTTGCCGTTGATCGAGCATCACCAAAGGAAGATGATCCTCCTGTGAGAGACAAGGTTTCACTTCTTAGATTTAGGTTAGGTCAAGAGAGATGAATGAGAATCGTGGGCTGAATCCCGTAAATAAACTTGAAGAATGAATATGATTTTATTGATGAGTTGAAAGATGATGAATACAAAGGAATGTATCTTGAGATGATTGCTAAAGAATACGTAATGCTTTTAATCTAGTACAAAAGTTGATATATGG
>NC_027748.1:1115061-1120769 GCF_000695525.1 Brassica oleracea var. oleracea
TATTTTCAACAATAAAATTTATATATACTAAGATTTAAATATTTTTAAATTACTTGTATAACAACATTTAATGTTTATAACCGAATATTTTTTTAATATATCTAAATCTCACCATATGACGCATATCTAATCAAAGTATTTTAAATATTATTGCATATGGAAAACAATTTCTTATTAAAGGAAATATTATTTGGACATATCAATTGGTCAACATTTGTCGAAGGTTTAGTATGGCGTACAAATTTATATTTTTTAAATTTTTGTGTTTATAAACATTTTAAAATACAGTAAACAATTAGATATTATTTATATATATCGAAGTGAAAATAAGTATCCGCGTGGGCGCGCATGTCAAGCTCCAACATACTATTAAAACAAAAGATTTTTTTTTCTGAAATCTCCTTAATTTTTGAAAGTATTTACAGTAATACCACTACATTTTAATTATATTTATTTATTGTTTATTTAAAATAAACAATAAAATTTCCCAAAACTACTCCACGAAATCAATATATAATTAAAAGAGATGATTTTTTGGAAATATCCTTGATTTTTTCCTTATATACTTAAATATCAATATACTATAACCTAACGAAATAGATGTCATGTGTGTATGAGTTTTAGTCATATATATTGTACGTAGGAGTAACAAAAAATAATATATTTTGGTGACGTAAATTGTATAATTTTAGCTATGAGATAAAGACATTAAAATAAACAAGTATTAATTAAAATTTTAAATACAATTATAAAATGTGAAATTAAAAAAATTATAGTGTAATAAGTTTTTTATTTGATATACTCTTAAATTATAGAATTCATATCTAAATTGTATTGTATTACAGATATTCCGGTATTAGTTAAAAATTAAACATGAAATTAAAATTACATTTTTAAAGATATTTTATATATTTATAACATCTAAAAGAAGTTTAAAAATCATTCTGATTTATTGAGAAACCAATTTAAACATACATTTTAATACATTAAAAACTATTTAAAAATATTACAGCTCCTCATAATATCAAAACAAATTTTAAATTCATAGAAATAATAATTTCCTAGATCGATATGGCATAAATGCCATAAATATGTGTGCTCACAAGACTACAATTGTAAATAAATATTAATCATTTTATTTAATTCTTTAAAATATAGTATATTTTTCAAAATTAGCCTGCAATTAGTGAATATACATTATTATGATTACAGTTTTTGTGGGTGATTTCATAAAATGTGTAAAAATTTATCAACTACAAAACGTGTTGAACAAACAGATTAGTCATCCTATTATGAATTATCAAACATTAGTAAATTTGTCAATCAAAATATAATTTACGCTTTTAAAGTGCGAATCAAAATCTAATACATCTTTATAATTTAATTTATATTTACTTTTAAAATAAACATATATCTGCATGGACGCGCGGATATGATTCTAGTTATTATGTATTATAAGGGATGTTTTTGTTAGTAGTTGTTTAATACATTTTAATTAATGTTATTTTATCATTTTCCATTGTTTTTAATAAAGTTAAATTACGTTTTGATTTGAATAATTCTAAGTTACTCCATTCATCCACTGTATGGATTTTTTTTTTTGAGCAACCCATTGTATTGGTAAAAAGCTATTAAAGAGAGAATTGTTCACTGAACAGAAATAGGTTCACAAAAAAAAAAACCCTAGCCGCAGGCGACCAGATGGGCGATTTTCAGATCTGTTCTCTACTCCTCCGATGTCAATTCTGATCTGATTCAAGCCCTCTTCCAGGTCCACAAGGGAGACTACCTACACTCCTTGTGCGTCTGTCGTCTAAAAAAGTGTGTTTTTGTTCTCTGATTTTCTGGCTTCTTTGCCAAGTATCACCCCCGTTTATTCTAAACCCTAATCTACTCTAGCACACTGCTAAGCCATGAGCCAATCCTCGATGATGCAACGAAAAGGCAGACCCTCCTCTTCTACTCGCCGAAACCTGGATTCAGAGGATGAGGTCATATGTATCCCAGACTGTGATCTCGAGGCTGCGTCTGAACGTTTTCGTCTCACGTTAATGGGACGTGTCCTTCACCTCCGAGGAAGAAGCACTGATGCTCTGATCCATCTCCTCCCACGCCCACGAATCTGGAATGTTGAAGGGCGAGTTCGAGGTTTAAACCTAGGCAACGGACGTTTCCAGTTCGATTTTGATAACGAAGCGGATCTCATCGCGGTTCTTAACAAACGCCCATGTCATCTAAACCAATGGAGTTTTGCCCTAGAAAGATGGGAGCCGTCAACCAGTGAATCTTTTCCAAACACAATCCCGTTCTGGATCACTGTAACAGGAGTTCCAGTTCACTACTGGAATGACCAAACTTTCGAAGAGATCTCCAAAGCTCTCGGCAAATACTTACTTTTTGACTCAAAGAAGGCAAGGATGCAAGTTTCTATCAATATTGATAAGCCTCTAATTTTTGAGCGTCGCATTGAGTTCCCTAATGGGGATATAGGGAGAGTCACCTTTGCATATGAGGGTCTCCACCGATTCTGCTTCACCTGCAATATGATCTCTCGTGACAAAAACTCATGCCCACTTTTAACGCAGGAGGAACGTGAGGTTAAAAGGCTGCAACGGGCGGATGCGTATGCGAACGATAACAACTCCCACCCTACACTAAACGATCCCGCCTCCTCAGCGAGAGCCGCTAGCATGAAGCGCCCTCGATCTCCCCATTATGAGAGACAATGGGGTCCTTCTGCTAAACATATCTCGGATGATTCACGCAGGGTTGAAAAAAGACAGAAACACTCACCATTGCGGGATATCAGAACTCATCGCGCATACTCGGACGATCAAACTTATAATCGGCGCACCCACAACTCAAGAAATCCTAGGACAAAGGAAGCTGTTTGGGAAAGACTTGGGCCCCCACATCGAGCTTCATACTCTTCCACAATGGAAAGAAACAAGCTTCCGTTTTCTTCTCAAAAGAGCAGAGCCTTCATGCCTCCCTCTCACCGTGGAGGAGGAGCTCTCGCTAACACCTCCCGAATGTTTGGGGCGCAAGTCTGGCGTCCTCGCCACACTCCTAGAGCCGACTCAAGCAATAACCGATCTCCTCTACACCGGGCTCTTGCCAGGAACCATGATCCTCATGCTAGAGCTTTGTCGGACTCCCAAAGAACCATCTCCGATAATCTCGGAAACCCTGAACAAGGAGAGATAGTGAGTGGTGACCGACCGAGGTCAACCAACTTAGAAACTTCGGAAGAGCGGCTCAGACGCATCAAAGCAAAGCCCACATCTCAGAAGAACCCACCTCCCGCGAGCGTGGCCCCTTAATCCATAACGCTCCCCTCATTATCCGAGATCAAGAAGCAAGAGCCCAAGGAACCCACTCCTCGATTCCTGCAAGGTTAGCAGAATCTTCAGCTGGCAAAGAGAAGCAGATTGCTGGAAATATAGATATGGAGTTAGACTTTGACTATGGACATGACCTTGATGGACAAGACCTTGAAACACCTCTGACAGAGTTAGAAAAGGCTGAAGTTGATAATCTGGTTAAAGAAACCGAACTCCTAGAGATGAATGCTATGTTGATGGCGACCGATGATCTGCTAGGAGATGAGCTTCTCGGGGATACCCCAGATGATAATGCAGAGCAAATCGAAGCTATCTCACAACTCTCTCCAGCAAATGCTGAGCATACCATGGAAATGCAGGTGGATCAGCAACATACCAACGTATCACAAGATGCTCCAAACGTAAAAAACAGGAAGCGATCAGCATCAAACATTAGGACCGCAATTGCATCAACCGAGAAAGCGCCAACTCCTGCAAAGGGATACCTCAAGAAGCATATCTCAAGAAGTCCTGATATAAAAGGAGTTATGGCATCAAAGAAGCTTCATTACAGGCGCGGCCGTGCTTCTCCAAAGAAGAAAGCCCCCGTGGGTAAATCTTCCATGGCCCAAAACATAACTCTCCCTCGTTTTGAGGTGCTTGTGAGAGACAAGGTTTCACTTCTTAGATTTAGGTTAGGTCAAGAGAGATGAATGAGAATCGTGGGCTGAATCCCGTAAATAAACTTGAAGAATGAATATGATTTTATTGATGAGTTGAAAGATGATGAATACAAAGGAATGTATCTTGAGATGATTGCTAAAGAATACGTAATGCTTTTAATCTAGTACAAAAGTTGATATATGGAAAAGAGATGGCTTGTCTTTTATCTTCTCCGTCTTTATATAGTCTAGGTTTCGTTGGCAGCTCTTCAACTGTTCTCCGAGATATTCGGCTTCAATTACGGAACTCGCTTTAGGCTCCTCTTGACCGAGTCTCTTAAGGTGTTAGCTCACTTTCTGTCGTGACCTCTGCTATGATGTCTCTCAGGTCCAGTCGTCAGCTCGGCTTTCAGCTCCCTTTGTTATGATGGGCTTATCGCAACCCACATGCTAGCTCACGCTTATCGGTACCTCACCTGAGGGTCATATTCGGGTCCAACACCTCCTCCTCCTAGGCCACGAGCAGCAGCTACGATGCCACCCCCACCCGTGGCCGTTGAAGGTGGTTATGGAGCTTACGATGCTTACATTACTGCAGCCACAAGATACACAGCTCTCGGTGCTCCTACTCTGTATGACAATGCAGCATCTGATGTTAGGAGTTTTCAAGGCTCCTAAGATAAATGATGTAGTATAAATGATTGTCGAACCAGTTCTGAGGGATATCAAAGCACCGAGAATGCAAGTACTCACTTAATCTAAGTGCAACCAATGATTTAGATGGGTTTTAAACTACTACTAAAACTAGAAAGCAATTACAGAATGATACTTTCTTGACTAAGGGAAAAGAGAACTCATGGGCATAGGGATTAGACCTTGAGTGATCAAGTATCGAACTAAGGATGACAAATGATCAATCAAACTATCGACCTTAAGCCTAGACACAATTCTAAGCAAGCTCTATGTCTAGATGAATGCTCATTTGCTAACATATCTCAAACATCAAATGTCTTTGGTTGAATAATGTGAAAGCAATCATTAATAACAAGTCTATTAGCTATCTTAGCACCTTTAACAACAAATGTCTTTGGCAAGGTATGCTAAAAGCCTAGGAGAGTTGTCTCAGGCGTTTCATCAAACACCTTTTGGGTGGGAAATGCCTATCGATCAACTTTTGAGTGGCCAACTCAGAAGATGCATTATGAATACTCTACTAGCAAGGAACAAGAATGATCTACACTAAAACATCCTAGAACTAACCTAATCACCCTTAATCTCCCTAACCCATGAATTCAGAAAGTGATTACTCACTACTCTTCATGATTCCTCTTAAACTCATATTGGATTTCAGATTAATCATGTAGAGAAATACAGATAATAGATTAGAAATCAACAGGATAACATATGATCAAATGAATCAAAGAGATGAACTTTTTCAAGAGATTTTTGGTGGTTTTTTCAAAGATCAAAGATATCCAGCCTCCAATGGCTTACAAATTATTAAAACATAGGTTTAGAAAGTAAAAAACGTGCATAATGAAATGACGAAAAGGCCCTTGAGTAAACATGAATTCGAGCAAACAATAGGCGCGCAGCGACCTCCAGTAGTCGCTCCGAGAGGTCGCTCCAGGCTTCGGGAGCAACCTGGAGGGGTCGCTGCGAGACGCCGCTCTGGGCCCGTTTTCGTGTCTCCGAGCGATGAAAACGCGAGCGACTTCTCCGC
>NC_027748.1:1120935-1218435 GCF_000695525.1 Brassica oleracea var. oleracea
GCGAGCGACCTCGGGGTGTCACTCTGGCCAAGTCGCTCTGGGCTTCGGGAGCGACCTGGAGTGGTCGCTCTGATAGGTCGCTCCGGGTCAGTTTTCGGCTTCCACCGGGATGAAATGGCGAGCGACTTCTCCGCATCGCTCTGGTAAGGTCGCTCTAATAAGGCAGGTCAGAGCGACTTGACGGTGTCGCTCCGGGAAGTCGCTCCCAACGCTCTGCTCGTCCAATGATCATCATTACACCTCTTTCGAGCTCCAAACACACCCAAATGTCTCTGAGAACTTCATGTGGTACTCCAATACCTAATAGAGACATATGTATGCAAAATGCAACCTAGACATGGCTAAATCCTAATCTATATGATGAAAATGCACATGAATAAATGGATAAAACAATGTAAATATGCAAGATATTAACATCCTTTTACCGATGTAAGACTCGCTCTATAGTAATTAGAAACAAAAGAATTAATCAAAATATTTAAAGGGAGTCTTCACTTTTGACTTCAGGACCGGAACCAACGAGGGGGAGAGGGAATAAGATCTTTATCGGACGGCTTCCTCAAGAAGCAACCGTTGATGATCTTCGCGACTATTTTGGGAGGTTTGGCCGTATTCAAGACGCCTACATTCCAAAGGTGCGTCATAAGTTACAGTGAGAATATTCACAAACAAACGTTTAAACATTCAACTTTTGTCTAACAGGACCCAAAGAGAAGTGGACATAGAGGTTTCGGGTTCGTTACCTTTGCTGAAAACGGTGTTGCGGATCGTGTTTCCCGTAGATCTCATGAAATCTGTGGACAAGAGGTAGCAATAGATTCAGCAACAACACTTGATGAAGCTGGACCAAGCGCAGGTGGAAGTTCAATATTAAGCTCTTCTTCTCGTCCTGAATATTTTGGTCGAATGTATGGAGGCATGAGCTTGGACGATGTGAGTATTAGAAAACCTAAGATTCTCTTTATATCCTGTTTTGATTTCTGATGCTTTTTGATTAAAAATCTCTACTTAGTTGGGATATGGAATGCCGAGCGCAAGACAATCAAGATCAGACTGGAGGTACCAGACCATATTAATAATGCACCTTACAGACATTATCATTGAGCCTTTGGCTTTGTCAGCTGTATGAACTTCACTTGTGAGATAGATTTATTGAATCTTCAAGATCTATTTAAATTGTTATGTTTGTTTTCCTTTGGGAACAACTGAACCTGCTTTTGTGAGGAGGGTATTACCAGGGGCTGAAATTTTTAACCAAACCCACCCAACCCAAAAAGTTTGGTTTTCGGTTCATTAATCTGTTAGTTTGATTTTCTTAAATTTTTTTTTAAAATAGTACTATTCTTAACCGGCATTTTAAAACCGAATTAACCAAATTCTGAACCGAAATAACCGAAAAGTTTTGAATTTTATTCAATTTAATCCAAAAATTTAATTGAACTGACAGCAAAACTGAAAACTTCAGTAAATAACTTTGAAACCAAACTAACCAAAAACCGAACCAAATTTTTTTTGGTTTACTTCGGTAAAATTTTGACTGACACGAACTAACTGAATTCCAAACTAACCAAAGAAACCGAACCGGTAGGCCTAGGTATTACTATTATGAAGATAAGTGAAACTTGGGAACAGATCAAAAGCTTTACAAGAAAATTCGCAGTGTACAAATGCTTTTGTTTTTGTTCAAATTTGTCTTTCACAATAAAAAAGAAAAGAATGGGAACTAGCGAGCAGATGGAGACTTTCTGCAGTCAACGCGAGGAGCAAAGCAAGCCATGAAAGGCGTCATGAAAGTATGTCTCCGGACAAGATGAGTGATCTTCACTGAGTTTCTGGAGGAGACTTGTTGCTGTTCTTGTTGATGGTCACTGGATACTGAAACTGAACTTCTCCTCATCTCCTGTGCTTTCAACTTCGCTGATTGAAGCTTGTTCAAGATCTTATCCATTGATGCTGATTTCTTCTTCTCCAGCTTCACCTGTCATTCAAAGATTCAGTACAATGCTCATGCTGACTATACAAAAGGGTAGAGAAGGAGGCGGACCTCAAGTTTTCTAATGGCAGCTTCTGCCTTAGCCTTCTGCAGATTCTCCCAAGCTGCTATCTTGGCTTCCTCTCTTTGCAACCTTCAACACAAAAGATAGAACATTAATAAGCTAATCCAATAAGAAGAAGTCATTAGCTGGTTTCAGTTTTGGTCACTTACTTAGAAAGAGTCATGGCTGGTTCAGAGATATCCCAAGAGGAAGAGGAAGCAGAAGCTTCAGAGTTGTCTTCAACCTCAGGAGGCTGCTCCTCTCTCCTCATAATAACCCTCGAAGAAGAAGAAGACATGACTCGTCTCTTAGGACGCTTAATCATCTTAGCTCCTTTATCCATCTTCACTTCCCTCACTTCACTTCCTCCTCTACAAGGAGGAGGCTCAACCACAGAAACAACCAACGGTGGAGATAATAGCTCCTGAGGATTATTATTAGGACTCATATCTTCTGGACTCATCTGAGTAGCTATGTCTCTTCTTGACACCACCGGAGATTGCGCCGCCGTCTCCTTCCTGTCCTCTGCACAAAATTCAATAAAGCTTAGATCTTTGATGTAAAGACTGAAACTTTAAGATTCATTTTGCATCTAAGAGGAGAGAGAGCTTACCAGTATCAGTTTTGGAGCTGAGAGAAGAAGTTTCTTCACTCATCAAATCAACCCAGCTCCGGCTATGTCCATGGCCTCCACCACCACCAACACTCCCTCTGAAAACCCTTTCGGCCTCCAAGACTCCGGTAGAGAACGGCGAGCCAGACACCATCAAACCTATCGGAGCTGCTTCCATAGCCCTCAACCTCGGAGAATACGGCGGAGGATGAGGGAGCGTGGGAGGAACAATGGGACCGCTTTTGGACTTCTGCCGTCTCTGTTCAGAGAACTGAGAGCTCAGGTTCGGGCAAGCCGCGACGGGGCTGCAAATCCACCGCTCGGCGTCTTCCCATTTGGAAGGTACGGCTCTGCCGCTGTAAAACGGCGCCGTTAAAGCGGAGGAGGAGCCGAGGTGGCGACGAGGGCCGCCGTTGTTGAGTGTGGGTGTGGAAGAAGCGGTGGAGGAGGAAGGGTGGGGGACTCTCTCGGAGCTCCAGCCTTTGTTGTCGGAGTAGCTACTCGGAGCTGTTCCGGGGCTTAGGAAGCCGCCGAAGCTGTTTGAAGAAAGAGATGTCTTCCTCATCTTTGTCTGCAGAGAATAGTGAAAAAGAAAGAATCTTTCAGATTTAAAGCTTTATTATGAAGAAACTGAACTCATTTTTTTTTGTTGACCGGAGGAGAGATTTGAAGTGTGTTCAAAGAGAGAGAGAGAGAGAGAGAGTGTGTGTGATGATGTAAACTGAATAAAGAGCAGAGGAAACGTACTTTTGTGTTTCTCAAAAGGTGAGAACTTTGAGAGAAGAGAGAGAGATAGAGATGATTAGGGGTGGACACTTTATCCGATATCCGAAACCGCATCCGAACCAGATCCGAAAAACTCGAACCGAAATCTGAACCGAAGTATCAAAATATCCGAACGGATATTGAATTAGGAAAGATTGGATATCCGAACCCGAACGGGTAATATCCGAACCTGAATGGATATCCAAAGATAACCGAACATGTATAATTAACCATATATTTTTAGTTTACATCTCTCATTTTATATAAAATATTTATA
The DNA here is from genome assembly GCF_000695525.1 of Brassica oleracea var. oleracea. Lineage (NCBI taxonomy): Eukaryota > Viridiplantae > Streptophyta > Magnoliopsida > Brassicales > Brassicaceae > Brassica > Brassica oleracea. The sequence continues at coordinate 1,124,627 of NC_027748.1, forward strand.
TTGATGATACACGTACTTTAAGTTTATATGATATACATAGAATTATGGAGAAAATGATTTGCTACTCACTTAAAATGCATGTCAAACTTTTTATTTCAAGAATTAACAAAAAGTTATATCCAAAATTTAAAAACAATAACCAAATTAATGGGACAAACGAAAAAAAAAACAAAAAGTAACGTAAAAAGCGGGGATGAGAAAGGCGATCTAGTAATCTAGGGTTACGATGATTCTACGTTATTGGGATGCTGGGATTAGAGAGGAGGAGCGGTCTACGGGTCACCGATTTGGTTCACAGAATCATTATGAGTCTGTATATGTTGATGACAAAAAAAAAATTAATATCTTTTTTAGTTTCAAAATGTTATCTCCAAATCTATTAACCATTCAATCTATTAAAAATAAAAAATATTAGTTAAGTGAAAGTTATATTTTTAAATACAAGAAATTTGAGAAATGAAGAATTTAAATTTTTTTTCAAAATCTAAATATCTGAACCCGAATTAAAAATACCTGAACCCGATCCGAAGTACAGAAATACCCGAACGGGTTCTATACCTCTATACCGAAATATCCGAAAATCTGAAATACTTAATTCGAATCTGAACGGGTACCCGAACGTCCATCCCTAGACTTGAGGAAAGAGAGAGAGGGGGAGAGTTTTTGTTTTGTAAGCATTAAAGACAAATGTCGTGGCCGGTCCGATCATAAACTCAACAATTAAAAGTTGATAAAAAGTTTGGTGTGTGTTCACATTGTGTTTATGGTTTTGATTTTTCTCTTCAAACTAAATTATCAATCATTAGATCACTCTGGAATTAAGTTTCGGTCAAATGATTTATACGATGGATACTTCTTAACATTAGTTTGAAGGTATTCGAAACTCAGATCAGATGGTACGGTAACCAATCAAACTTTATATTTTTTCGAAACCGACCGGATACGCCGATAAGATTTATAAAAAATAAAAAAAAAAGTGATAAAAGAAAACAATATATCTCTTAACATTAAAATCAATTTGAAATTGACTTCTTTTAAGGTAATGCAATTTAAACTTTCTTAAAATTAAAAAAAAAACATTAATGAGAATAAAATTAATAGATTTGGACGAGGAAAAAAATTTCCGTTAGAGCATGATTAACCCGGGATTCTTAGGATAGAGTTTTTAGCGAAAGTTAAGAAACAGTTTCTTAACTTTCGCTAAAAACTCAATTTTAAAAACCCCAGGTTAATCATGGTATTATCCTTGTTCTTTGTTTTGATCCACTGTAGCGTTACAGAAAGCCACAACTCTTCCCATGTGACCATTCTGCTCTCTTGTTTGTTCTTTCGATACATTTCAGACACTTTTTTGTCGTTTCTGTTAATAGGCTTCCCGCTTTTTCTTTTTTAACCTTTTTTACGTTATTTTAACAGTTAAACTATTTTTCTTATATAGATTTGTATGTACTGTAACTCCCTGCAGACCTAGAAAGAAGGATCGTAGCCACTCAATAAAGAAACACTGCTTTTAGTTCTAATTGGTAGAGAGAATATAGTTGAAATAACTCCGTACTGGTTTCTGTTAATATTCAGTTTATTCCCTTCATTTAGTACTGGTTTAATACTAACATTACAGACTTTGTGTTTACGGTAGTCGATCTTCTTCTTTGAATATAAAGCGGATGTTTAACAAGATTATTGGTTACCAAACTAGTAGTTTGTTTTATACACTACAGTTTGAGTAGTACTTAGCAGTTCGAAGTAGCCACTTTTGAAGACATTTCACATGTTATATACGTGGATATACCAACATACTTAATTCGTCATTTTTTTTTAATAATTACTTATTAATAAAGCAATCTCGTTTGTCGTGGCATTTTTCATCTCGGCTTTTAGTAATTACAGTTCCGAAGATCTGAATTCCTCAAAACTGTTGATTCTTCATGAAGTTGCGAAATTTGAAAGCGTTAGTAAAAAATACTAACACGGAGTCATTATCACGTTATGCTACTATGTATTTAAAGCATAGGGATGATCAAGCACACAGACACAGACGACAAAACACACTAGTCTCTCGTTGTTATTTAATGTGGCATTGATTTTTCGAACGAAACAAACCCATCAATTTGTATTAAAAATATTTCTGAATATGGGTCTAATTATAAAAAAAACCACGTATCATATTTGACGCATGACAAATACTCAAATAGCGACTCCGCTCCTACCACATTCAACGTTTGATCTTTTCTTCTCCTTCATTCAAATCGTTCTTATCTATTTGTCACAGATATGTTATGAAAAATATCTACAGAGAGAGACCAGACTAATCGTTTAAGGTCATGTAAAATAGTGAATCCTCTCATATCACATTCAACGTTCAAATTTCAAACCATTATAAGAATATCATATCCGTATTGAAAGAAACACAGAGAAAGAGAGATTTCAACTAACACCACGATTATATTTTTGTCTACATAATATAATTAAATCAAATGATTGACAAAAATATCAATCAATGTTCAAAACTTTATTATTATAGATTTGTCACAATTATAGCTGATGTATTATTACCTTTTCATCCATTTACTAAAACTAAGCTTTATATCCTCCTCATTCATTTACTAAACTAAGCTTTTAGTTTTAACATCTTATAAACTACCAAAACGAACCATCTGAGAGCTTAATTGTTGTTTGCTACCATTCATGCAAAACAACTATAGTATGACACAATGTCGCAGTCGAACTTTATTCAGGATAGAAAGTAAGAAAACAAGAAAACACACAATAACAAATATATAAAAATATAGGAAAAGAGGCAACATATAGTCTATTGGCTTCAACAATAAGAGTTCCCTCTTTTATCTCATTCCTTCTTAGTTCAGTGCCTTGTCCTGCTTCTACGCCTGCAAAACACTCATATATGTTAAAAGAGGCAAAGCCACCATTTTGTACAAACATGTAAAGCTTGCATTTGCTTCTTACCTCGGAGACCTTGAATACGAGGAAGAGCGTCTGCGCGAGCGTTTAGGAGAGCGTGATGGTGACCTAGACGGGGACCTAGACAGTGATCTCGAACCATGTCTGCGGGATCTCCTGCTCCTGCTTCTGCTTCTACTCCTGCTTCGTCTGTGCCTTCTGCAGACAAAAACATGTTTACAAGTTCAGAAAACCAAATTGGAAGGAGGACATGATGAAATCTGTGTAGGTGAGTCTCGATGGAGAGCAGGGATCCAATCAGAGCTTTTAAGAACCGAAAAAGTCTTGTGACTTCCTTTGTCATCCTCACTCTAATCACGTAGCAAAAAATGATAACTTTATTAACAACCTCGGTGGTGGTGATCGACTATAACTCCTACTACGGCTGCGATTTCTACTCCGACTCAACCGGCTTGTTTCCGCTAGTTTCTCCAGCCTCTGCTTCTCTTGTTCTCGCTTTTTAGCAGTCTCCGTTGCAGTGTCTTTCTTAACTGTACACATATGATCCATCCACCATCAAACAGGAATAAACTTGAATGCAGAAGAACATAACAGCACTTAAGATCTTACTCTGTTGCGTTAGCTGCTTGTTCATGATTCTCTTCAGTCGTTCTTGCGGAGTTTCTTTCTTCTCCGCTGGCTTCTGCTTCGAAGATCCTCCCAAAGAGGTACCTGCTTTTGAAAGCTTCGCTAGTGCCGAGGAAGTACTGTAAATACAAAAGGTAAAGGATGAGACAGTTGCCACCAAAATAAACTTGATATATGCAATCATGACCATACCTCACTGACGGTTTAGGTAGTTTAACAATCTTGTCTTTCTCAAGAGATACACCAGATGCAGGATCGACATGCAGCGCCTCAAGAATATGTCCTGAAGATGGTCTGCATTGAAATACAAAATTATAATTTCCTACTCTATACATTATACTAAGCAAAATTTCAGTTAATTATAAAAAGGGGTTCCAGAAAGCAAGCTTCTAATCTCTCCCTTGTTGTCAGAGGTAATCAAATCTAGATTCATTCTACACAGCAAAAAAAATTTCATCGACCAACAAAAGGGGAGTAAGTGGGCTATCTTTGCAAGAACTAGAGGTTGAGTGCTCCGACCGGGTGAATAGGTCAGTTTGAGATGGTGGTGACCGCGGTGGGGAATATCCTCCAAACTTTGGACTTCCCACGTCTCCAGAGCCTCCAAATTCTGTAATATACTCGATTTTGGGCTTGCTGATTTCGCCAGAGTCGTCTCCATGACCATTCCTCCTTGAGTATGACGGAGAATATGATCTCGATCTTGATCTGTGGATACAAGCAAGAAGAGATAAGCAACCACTTTCTAAATGGTTCCAACTTTCCATAGCTTGTATGATAATAATAACAGCTTAGTAAGGGAAAGACCTTCTTGAACGCGGATAAGCCTCATAAGTAGGACTCCTTCGAGTCTCCCTGTGAAATTAAAAGCACCATTACACTGAGTTACAAAATACACTAAATTTCCATTTTTCTGATGTGTTGCACTGTCTTACCTGTAGGGATCATGCTGAATCATGTGCCTTCCAAAACTCCTTGAAGTTTCTCTTTCTCTATCCCTCTCTATCCTAGAAACCTTTCTTCTTTCCTTGCGACTTAGTTTCTTCTACATTTTCATAAATTCATCCACGTACCTCAGATAGATAAGCAACGCAAAAATAAGGTAGACATGAGCCTTGCAACTTACAACTGAAGGATCGCCTTTGATAAGTTCCTTCTGCCTTTTCTCCTCCTCCTTTGCTTTCTTGTCCATATAAACGAGCCACCCATACCGCTTCACGCCAAACTGTTTCGCAATCGCTTCCATTCCTTCGTCTTCGCTGTCATTACTGTCAAAACCTTCCTCATCATCCTCATCATCCTCCTCCTCCTCATCATCTTCCTCCGCATCAAACGACGCCTCTTTCCCGTTTCCACCATATGAAAACCCAACCTGTGAATACGTGCCTTTGTTTGCAGGTGGTTGCCCTTGTTGTGGTCTAAGGAAAGCACATACAAAAAAAAAAACAAACCAGAAGATCAATGATGATTAAAAGACTCGAGCTTTTTTGTTGAAAACGCACCTTGTTCCAAGGAAGGGTGCAGCAAGTTTAGCCTCAAGCTCTTGATGGACGTGTAGCAAACCCTCTCCATCAGAAACTGTTGACAGTATTCAGCATTATCCCACTGACTCTTATCTCAATTGTACTCAAGATTTTTCCTCGAATTAAAAACAACTTTGAAGGAGAATGTAGAGAAGAAGGTACCGACATCCTCTACGGCGATGCTTAATTAAATCCCGATAACGCTCAAAATTAACAAACTCCTCAACTTCCTCCTCCTCCTCCGACTTCTTATGCGGCCGCATGCTTCTCGAGCCAGCCTCACGCACAAAATCAAGCACAGCACGTCCATCGAATCTAACACATTACAACTAGACTATCAACAAAACGATTCAATCGAAATCGAAACAAACAGCTAAAAAAACTAATCCAATACCTATCAATCATAACATCCTGCTTCCCGTTCCAAGGTATCCTGATTCAACAATTCAAACGTCAATTGTGAAACCAAACCAATTCGTAATCGAGAAAAAATCGAGTTAGTTATTTACAGGCCCTGCTGATCCTCGGTGGCTTGGTAGAGACCGTCGTCGCGGAAGATTTTGTAGCGGGAACCAACGGCTTGGATGGACTGGATGGGATCTCCGCGGCGTTTGGCTAAGAAGATGGCTCGTCGCTGAGCTCGCTTCCGAGCGGCGTCCATCATGTCGTGCACCTTCTTCTCCGATCGTCTCGCTTCGTGCCACATCTCTTGGTCGAAGCTCTCAGCAACCCTAATTAGACTCTCTCTCAGGCGAAGAAGATTATTGGCGATGGTTTTGTTTTATTTTCCGATGACTTCGTTGGAATAATCTGAGCCGTCCGATGCTGATAGGGGAATAAGTTGAGGAAACCATCTGGCTGTCTGGTTTTGAGATTTTTTTATTTTCTTAAGGCGTCGAGAGGAGAAAAGAAAGAAAAAGGGAACAAATTGAGGTGGGCCGGTGCCTCTCTTTTTAAATGGGCCCCTCGAGTGAAAGCCGCATGGTATGAATGAGAAATTAGAGACAAGTAAGTTCTTTTTCTCTCCCTTGATTTGTCCTAATCCGGTCCGTGTTGGAAAAAACGCATCTATATGTATATTATTAAAAGAAAAGTACCATTTGAAAATGTTTTTATTTCATTAATTAAACTTTCTATTTTTTTGCTTGTTTTTTTCAGTTGCATTTATAAAATATCCTAAAACGAATAAAACTGTCTAATTTATTACTTGTCTTTTCAGTTACATTAATAAAATATGCTTAAATGAATTTAAACTTCCTATTTTATTGTTTGTCTTTTTCAGTTACCTTAATGAAATATCGTTAAATAAATTTGGACATAATGTCATTTAATCAACAAAAATAACTCATGAGTTATCCTTACGTGCATAATTTTAATAATGGAGATTTTAAAAAACGTGCATCATTAAAATGTTACCTAAAACATACACCACTAATATATAACATGCATCAATAAAACTAGAATTTGACTCACACAATTGTACTGATATTATTTTCTGTTGATTAAATTAAAAAATATTTATTTATTCAAAAAAATTTAAGAATGGCTATGTTTTTAAAATTATATGGTATTATTTGCTCATAACTCATTTGTCATTTGCTAAATTGTTAGAAATAAACTTTTAGCATAATATAACTCAGTTGTCATTTGCTAAATTTATGGTTTTTATTTATATTTTTTGTTATTTATATTTGAAAGAGAAATGAATTTTCTTTCAAACAATATTTTTGTAAATGTATTTTTTTTTAAAAAATATTGAGTTGCATTTCAAATAAAAAGGTAAAGATATTAAAAATATTCTAATTAAAATATGTAAAATTTAATATAGTTTTAAGAAAATGGTCAAAAAAAAAAATTACACATAAAAAAATCATGATTTTTGTTAACTGGGCGGATCATTATTTATATAATATCGCAAACGAAAGAAAAATTTATGTTTTTACAATTATCTAATTAACTATGTATACTCATTTTTTTATATTTTTTTATATGATATCACACATTCATAAAAAAATAGATAGTTTAATATGCAAAAAAAAATATTTACTTAATGAATATAATATAAATGAATTTTACAAATACATCATTTAATAAAATAAATAATTAAAAACTGAAAATTTATAGCCGCGCTGGTGCGCGGATCAGGATCTAGTTACATCATTATTACTACACTGCATAATCCGAATTTAGAATACTTTTGATTAATGTCAGAAAATAGACCGATCGTCTGCTACGTCCCAATATTACTATTTTAACCATTGGACTGAAATCTAAGTCTAACCTGCCTAGATGAAGATAATTTAATTTTGTAAGAGGAATTGAATGGAATACCAATGTGGGTGGATACCAAACAACAACAAAAATAGCACTAAATTATCTAACCAAATAAGTTTTTAAAAAAGGGACATGTTTGTTTAAAAGTTCTGAAGAGAAACTGTTATTTTGCTTAATCGGTTGTTGAAACTTGAAAGGGAGATATCACGAATAAACGTGTTTTATTCTGTTAAGTATTACGATATAAGTCCGAAACATCATGGCCCAATAGTAAGGACGGGTTCCTTCTTACATCCAGGTTGCGAGTTCGAACCCTGCCTGAGGGAACTACCTCATGATGTCTCTGGACACTCCACATGGATATGGGTCTATGCTTTAGGACCCATTTGAATATCCGGAGAGAGGGTCTATCCGTGGGCTGCACCTCCCCTTGGAAATTAGTCTGGGCCTCTCCATGGACCTGGGATATCTCAGATTAATCAAAAAAAACAAAAAACAAAAAAAGTATTACCATATACATGCATTTATGTTTAATTATGTGTATTGTTTAGTATGATTTATATGTGTAATATAACAAATTGGTAGAACAATAAATCAGTGGTGGCCCAGACAGATTTTGGGACGTGTGATTGATCACTTTTATTTTGAGGTGAGTTTAGTGGCAACGTATGACGTTAACATATGGCATACATAATTATTACAATGATGAACTTATCAAATTGCATTTTATATCTCATTTCTTGGACCACTTTGTTGGCTTAAATGTCGGTTTAGAGTTTTTTTCCTTCAGAACAACTATAGTGATTTGGATATTTAATATATTTAAGTATAAACGTTATTTCACAACGACCTAAAAATAAGTAGATTATATCATCAGTAGCATATGCGAAATATAAATGTCTTCTCATGGATACTATAAGAGATATAGAAAAACGAGAACAAAAGCCAAGTGAGTCCTCTCCAGGCTAAAGAGAGATGCAGAAGTTTGGCTGAAATAGAGGAAACCAAATCCAAATTTGGTATCAAAGACAGCAAACTAGTACTAACATAAACTGGTGTCCAATACTACATGGCATACAGGTGTTTATGAAGGCAAAACACTGGTCCAAGTGGGACCTCTGAGTTGTCAATGGGCTATTAGATCATAGAGAAATGCTAAAGATGCAGCTTAAGATAGACTGACGCATATTTTGTTTAAAGCTATGCAGCAGCAGCATGTTTTTGGATATGAAAATTCAACGGATGATTGAGTATTAAAATTCAATTCAGTATATATTTGTTTCTGTAACCCCAAATGTATTTGTTGATACGATTCTTTTCAAGTAATGTTGATGACTCATGTAAGTTTTCTTTTTGAAAACATATAAAATACATTAGCTATCGCATTTTGGATGTGACCATGAACAGTTTTTGTCGACTCAAAAGCTAAGATGAGAGAATATGGAAAAAGCACAGTTCAAAAGCTATGATGGAAGTAGTGGAACTCAAACATTCTAATGCTCAACAAACGCAATTATATAACAACCAGACTCATCTTCCAAGTTCCATCAAAAAGATTCGTGGATAATAATAGAGTTACGTTTAAAATCGACGTTTCCACATACGTGTCAATAATTCTCGCCGTATTTTCAATTATCTTTCACTGTTATACAATTATAACCATTCGCCTCTGACTTCAATTGATTTGCTCAAGTGGTCATTTTCTCTCATTTCACACAACCTAGAAATGAGTTCGAACTTTCCATAGATGAACCACAAACAAAATGGTCCACAACTACCAAAAAAGCTGCTTAACATTAAGGACACAACCCACTAGTTGGCTTAATGGTTCAAGATTTGTTTTATCAGTTGCAAAATAAGCATGTTTATGTTCTTGGTTCAAAATTTCTGCAGTACCAAAATTTATAATGCAAATTAAATTACGTCGTTAATTTTTTTTCGGCGCATCCACAACTAAAGATAATTCCGGAATCAAACTCAGTTATAATTATTAGCTAGATAATTAATAATTCTAATATGAAATCATAATTTATATTATAATGGTCCGGCACTTCGTATTTGTATATCTTGATAGAAAATCAGAATAGTTGATTTTTTTTAACCTACTATTTGTAAATTAAAGGAATAAAATGGAAATGGAACATTTATGTACTAAATAAATAAACTGTTACGTATTTTAGTAAGAAAATATACTAAATGGTTAACTTTAAGTTATTACAGAATTTTGTGTCAATTTTTGATGAGGAAGTTTTAATACATAATTAAGAATTTTCATGTTTACTATCAAACTGGACACTATAGTACTTTTTACAAAAATCAAAGCTGTTTCTATTCGATTCTGCGTGGAAAAAATGGTCTTTGGCGTTGTCACGGCTGAACAGAATACTTAATTCAATAAACAAGGAAGCTTATAAATCATTTGCTGTAAGAAATGTGAAAGAGTGTAAGATTCTAAAATTATATACTTCAGCTTGGGTATAGAAAGAAAACTAAAAGCCTATCAATACGAAGAAAAAAAAGTTGCCTACACGTTTATTAATGCCATTACCTATGATTTTCTTGTCTATAAGTGGAGCTTTCGTAGTGAAACTCTCAGAGATTAGTCTACTGAATCGAACCCTGTTTTAGCGCACATACACGAAGAGATGCTAAAACATTGGAAATTCGAAGATGGTTTGACCAAAGTGGATGCTAGTTAAAACTGGAAATCATTGATGAGCTAAACACCAAAATAAGGGATCATACATTACTATACTTTCCCGAGCGGTTTCATACATATGCTTAAAATCAATAACTGAATTAAGGGATCATATACATTACTACATTCATCGTGATCATCAATTTTACCTTTATGAATTATCAATAACGATGTGTTACTTTGAGGTCCAAGGAGATGTACATGCATGCAATTGCAACTATCGACAATTTCTCACAAGTTTGTTATCGCCTTTTTTGACTAAAAAAATTATCATCTTTTGATCCAATATTACATGAATGTCTAGAAGCAGCTTTTAAAATATAGTTATGCAAGCGTGCGCCATTTTTCTCCAACTATTCAAGTCTCGAATTTGCGCAAATTATAAAACTTTTTTTTAATCAACCATGTGCATGCAATTATCTGTAGCTTCTACTCTACCTTTATCTCATTATCTCTAGCTTATACCTTTATGTGAGATATATTGTCCTTGACAAGATTAAAGGCAAAAGGTGGTGGTGGAAATGAATCGAATAATGGAGACGCGGATGTCGATGATTTTATGAGAACTTAAAATCTGTCACGACAGGTAAGACTTACCGTCGTTGATGAATATTATTATCTAGCCGTGGCATCAATGATAATGCAGATAAAAAGCCAAGGGTGCTGGAAATAAATCTAAGAATGAAGACCGTAGATGTCGATGGGGTTTGATAACTTGTAAATATCACGACTCCAGACGTTAAAATATATTATCGGAATTGTTTAGTCTAAAGATACACAAATGAAAAAGAAAAGGTAAATGAAGCTGATTGGTACCAAATGTGAATTGAAGCCAAAATGTGTTAGGTGGCGCATTAAAATATTCAAATAAACAAAGTCGTGTTTTCTAAAATAAAAATATCATGTCGTCTCCCGTCATAGTTGAAAAAACTTTACATATTGTTAATATTTGTTAGAGCATCTACGACCCATCCTTATATTTATCTCTATATGCTATAATAAAGAAAAATTTACTCCAACACACTTCTATTTTTTCTCCTATAATAGAGATTGCTATTCTTTCCTCTATATTTAAGAGAAAAAATAATATTTCTCTATAATAAAGATGTATTTTTTTATTTACAAAATAATCCTTTAACTTTTGTGATTATAACTAAAATACATGTTTACGAAGAAATACAATATTTACATATAAATACACATATTTTTGTTTACATACTAATTTTTAATTTTTATAATTATAAATAAAATAAATAAAAAATATCTAATTATTTTATGTTTACATATTAATTATTTTATTTTAAAGTCAGACTTTTTATTTAATAAATGATATCTAAAATTTTATATTGATAATTAAACTATTAATTAAACTTTAATTATTAAAAGTTTAACATAATTTTACATATTGATAACATATTAGAATTAACTTAAATATTGAAACAATTTAATACTTAAATATTAATCAATACAACATGCTGAAACAACTTGATACTCCGGTAAATTACTTCCGGATCTACAAAAATTGTTAAAATATTGTCCAAACGACGTGGATGGAGGAGGAGTTTGCTGATTTTGTTGCTAGTGACTACGCTTTTGTAAAATATGTGATTTCTTTACTTGGAAATGTTCACGGAGATTTAGATCTTTTATGGAATTTACGTCACAAAATATATATTTTTTTCCTTTATCTGTTTTAAAGCAAAATTTTGTCTTTGAATCTCCAACTGATGTTTGTCTTTGTTCACTTGACTTCTTTAAGTTCTCTAAGAATTGTTTATTTTCTTCTTTTAGTGTATTGGAAGAGAAGCTCTACCACCAGAAGTCCAAATACCAGATGATGAAGATAATCGGTTCCAAGAATTTCTAAGTTGATTCAGAAAAACCAAAGATAAAGAAGCTCATTTCTCACTTCGGAATGCATTAATTGACTATTTATGGAAAAAATATAGTAATGAGATGTTTAGATAATGTCTATTTTGTTTTATTATTATTTTCTAATGTCATTTGTAATAAAATGTTTAATTTAAATAATATTGCAGTTTTATGAAAAAAATTAAAAGTTATAATAAATGAGTTAATTTGCAACATTTATAAGTTAAATGTGTTATTTATAAAATAAAAAAAGTCTTTTAAGTATATTCTTTTATAGAGAAAAAATAAAGAAATACATTGGAGAGAAACTCACCTCTATTATAGAGAAAAAAATAGATAAATACATTGGAGATGTATATATTTCAATTGGAGATAACATTTTTAGCAATGGCTAAATTATGCATAATTTTGGTATAAAACTATATTACATATGACATTAGTTTTTTTTGTCAGCATATATATGACATATAAAAAACGATGTATCATATGGCATAATTTCCTGGAAAATTATTCAACGGAGAGAAAAGGAAAATAAAATGAAAGCATGACTCAAAAGAAGACTTTATGAACATTTTGATCAAGGGACATATAAAAAATTAAAGATGTTTCTGAGAATTTCTAGAACAAGCATCCGTTTTCTCTTTTTATTTTTTCTTACAAAGGTAGGACCCACATAAGGATCTATAATGCTTTATGCGTTATATAATTGACCTCCCTCCCGAAGAAAATACACTTAAAACAGTTTTGTTTTTGCTAAAACTTTAGAAAAAAATACACTTAAACTTTGGTTTAGTTTTGTATTAATTAACTCACGGTTTAGCTCCGGCGAAGTATGGTCGTAGTCTCCAACTTCCTCCTCCATCAGATAATCCGTTAGATGGAAGAAACCAAACGAAACTCCGATCTCCTCCGTTCTCGTGTCTTCCTCTCAGGCTTCTATTGCTGGGACTGGGAATTTCTCACTGCTCTCTTGCTCTTTAGTTGCTGAATCGTTTCTCCCGATTTTTCATTTTCTAAAATCTTCTTTTCTTCTCCTTCTGTCTAGATTATTTTTAGTGCATCTTTTATTGTTTTCTTTAGTTTTTAAAAAGTTCACCGGTGATGATGGCGGCGCAAAGGTCTGTTCCGGCGCCGTTTTTAAGCAAAACGTACCGGCTAGTGGATGATCAGAGCACAGACGACGTCGTTTCATGGAACGAAGATGGATCAGCTTTCGTCGTATGGAAAACAGCCGAGTTCGCTAAGGATCTTCTCCCTCAGTACTTCAAGCATAACAACTTCTCAAGCTTCATTCGTCAGCTCAACACTTACGTGAGTTACAACTCAAAGTCATTTTCATTTGTTTTCCAATTAAATCATTTTGGTTAAATGAAGCATTCATTGGTAGTTGGTGAGAAAAGCTTCTAGAAAGCTCATGAATATATATATATATATATTTTTTTATAGGGTTTCCGGAAAACGGTACCGGACAAGTGGGAGTTTGCTAACGACAACTTCCGGAGAGGACAAGAGGAACTGCTGTCGGAGATACGGCGGCGCAAGTCGGTGATCGCCGCGGCGGGGAAATGCATAGTCGTCGGTTCGCCGTCGGAGTCAAACTCTGCGGGCGACGATCACGGTTCTAGCTCCACGTCATCGCCAGGGTCGAAGCACCCGGGGTCGGTGGAGAACATGGTGGCTGACTTATCCGGGGAGAACGAGAAGCTGAAAAGAGAAAACAGCAGTTTGAGCTCGGAGCTCGCGGCGGCGAAGAGGCAGCGCGACGAGCTCGTGGCGTTCTTGACCGAGCAGATGAAAGTGGGACCGGAGCAGATCGATCTGATGATCAAAGGAGGGAAGAAATTCAAACCGGCGGTGGAGGAGGAAGAGAGCGACTGCGAAGGCTGCGGCGGAGACGGTGGAGCCGCCGTGGAGGAAGAGAAGGGGGTGGTAGGTGAAGGTTTGAAACTGTTTGGGGTTTGGGTGGAAGGAGAGAGAAAGAAGAGGGGCCGTGATGAGAAGAATTTCGTGGTGGGTGGGTCCCATATGACGGAGGTAAAGAACGTGGACTTTCACGCGCCGTTGTGGAAGAGCAGCAAAGTCTGCAACTGATAAAGACTTCTAGATACTTGTTCATACAAACGTGTGACACGTCATTGACGAAAGAAAAAAAGAGAAAGCTGAAGTTTTAATGATTTTTAATTAATAATTTTCCGTAAGGAAGATTAGTGTTTTATTTTTATGTTTAAAATGGATTTTTATGTAATATGTACTTTATTAGTGTATTAAGTTTGAAAAAAAATAAGACACGTTTCAGATTTTTAGTATTGGGTGTATCTACTTTTTTTTTTTTTTGAGCAACCTACTTATTTTTATGCTCTTAAAAACTTCTAGCTAATGTATAAGCATGGGATTGGATTTGGTCCAGGGTCACATTGAAACTTCAAAGAGGAAGAGGATTGACAAAAAAATAGATTTTATTTATTTATTTTCTCCTCAATTAATAGAACTTGACTACTTCTCTTGCAATTAGTAGGTAGTTTCCGTGTTTTTACGTAACCCGTCGAATATTTTCATATTAATTGTTAGAAAAGTCGACAACAAAGACAACATTGTATAGAAGAAAATGCAATTGGAGAAATACCTAACTCTTACATAACACAAGGCATAAAAAATTCCAACAAAAAGAATACTACGAGATTAAATTAAAAAGAAAAATATTTCAACTAGCTCTACAACAACTAAGTTATAATTAAACTAAATTCGTTAAAAATATATATATGGGCTTTTTGCAAAAGTGACTCAAAACTTGGAGTCAAACAGAAAACTAACCTTTTCTATTGACTCCTTTTTTTTTTGAGATTTTAACCCCACATTTGCACTTTATCTACGAAAATGCCATTAACATTTTTTTTTTTTTTTTTCAGACGACTTAATTAAGTCGTCCGATAAGTCGTCCAGCTGGGAAGACTTTCCAGACGCCTTATTATAAGTCGTCTAATAAGTCGTCCAGATGGAAGACTTTCCAGACGACTTAATTAAGTCGTCCGATAAGTCGTCCAGCTGGGAAGACTTTCCAGACGCCTTATTATAAGTCGTCTAATAAGTCGTCCAGATGGAAGACTTTCCAGACGACTTAATTAAGTCGTCCGATAAGTCGTCCAGCTGGGAAGACTTTCCAGACGCCTTATTATAAGTCGTCTAATAAGTCGTCCAGATGGAAGACTTTCCAGACGACTTAATTAAGTCGTCCGATAAGTCGTCCAGCTGGGAAGACTTTCCAGACGCCTTATTATAAGTCGTCTAATAAGTCGTCCAGATGGAAGACTTTCCAGACGACTTAATTAAGTCGTCCGATAAGTCGTCCAGCTGGGAAGACTTTCCAGACGCCTTATTATAAGTCGTCTAATAAGTCGTCCAGATGGAAGACTTTCCAGACGACTTAATTAAGTCGTCCGATAAGTCGTCCAGCTGGGAAGACTTTCCAGACGCCTTATTATAAGTCGTCTAATAAGTCGTCCAGATGGAAGACTTTCCAGACGACTTAATTAAGTCGTCCGATAAGTCGTCCAGCTGGGAAGACTTTCCAGACGCCTTATTATAAGTCGTCTAATAAGTCGTCCAGATGGAAGACTTTCCAGACGACTTAATTAAGTCGTCCGATAAGTCGTCCAGCTGGGAAGACTTTCCAGACGCCTTATTATAAGTCGTCTAATAAGTCGTCCAGATGGAAGACTTTCCAGACGACTTAATTAAGTCGTCCGATAAGTCGTCCAGCTGGGAAGACTTTCCAGACGCCTTATTATAAGTCGTCTAATAAGTCGTCCAGATGGAAGACTTTCCAGACGACTTAATTAAGTCGTCCGATAAGTCGTCCAGCTGGGAAGACTTTCCAGACGCCTTATTATAAGTCGTCTAATAAGTCGTCCAGATGGAAGACTTTCCAGACGACTTAATTAAGTCGTCCGATAAGTCGTCCAGCTGGGAAGACTTTCCAGACGCCTTATTATAAGTCGTCTAATAAGTCGTCCAGATGGAAGACTTTCCAGACGACTTAATTAAGTCGTCCGATAAGTCGTCCAGCTGGGAAGACTTTCCAGACGCCTTATTATAAGTCGTCTAATAAGTCGTCCAGATGGAAGACTTTCCAGACGACTTAATTAAGTCGTCCGATAAGTCGTCCAGCTGGGAAGACTTTCCAGACGCCTTATTATAAGTCGTCTAATAAGTCGTCCAGATGGAAGACTTTCCAGACGACTTAATTAAGTCGTCCGATAAGTCGTCCAGCTGGGAAGACTTTCCAGACGCCTTATTATAAGTCGTCTAATAAGTCGTCCAGATGGAAGACTTTCCAGACGACTTAATTAAGTCGTCCGATAAGTCGTCCAGCTGGGAAGACTTTCCAGACGCCTTATTATAAGTCGTCTAATAAGTCGTCCAGATGGAAGACTTTCCAGACGACTTAATTAAGTCGTCCGATAAGTCGTCCAGCTGGGAAGACTTTCCAGACGCCTTATTATAAGTCGTCTAATAAGTCGTCCAGATGGAAGACTTTCCAGACGACTTAATTAAGTCGTCCGATAAGTCGTCCAGCTGGGAAGACTTTCCAGACGCCTTATTATAAGTCGTCTAATAAGTCGTCCAGATGGAAGACTTTCCAGACGACTTAATTAAGTCGTCCGATAAGTCGTCCAGCTGGGAAGACTTTCCAGACGCCTTATTATAAGTCGTCTAATAAGTCGTCCAGATGGAAGACTTTCCAGACGACTTAATTAAGTCGTCCGATAAGTCGTCCAGCTGGGAAGACTTTCCAGACGCCTTATTATAAGTCGTCTAATAAGTCGTCCAGATGGAAGACTTTCCAGACGACTTAATTAAGTCGTCCGATAAGTCGTCCAGCTGGGAAGACTTTCCAGACGCCTTATTATAAGTCGTCTAATAAGTCGTCCAGATGGAAGACTTTCCAGACGACTTAATTAAGTCGTCCGATAAGTCGTCCAGCTGGGAAGACTTTCCAGACGCCTTATTATAAGTCGTCTAATAAGTCGTCCAGATGGAAGACTTTCCAGACGACTTAATTAAGTCGTCCGATAAGTCGTCCAGCTGGGAAGACTTTCCAGACGCCTTATTATAAGTCGTCTAATAAGTCGTCCAGATGGAAGACTTTCCAGACGACTTAATTAAGTCGTCCGATAAGTCGTCCAGCTGGGAAGACTTTCCAGACGCCTTATTATAAGTCGTCTAATAAGTCGTCCAGATGGAAGACTTTCCAGACGACTTAATTAAGTCGTCCGATAAGTCGTCCAGCTGGGAAGACTTTCCAGACGCCTTATTATAAGTCGTCTAATAAGTCGTCCAGATGGAAGACTTTCCAGACGACTTAATTAAGTCGTCCGATAAGTCGTCCAGCTGGGAAGACTTTCCAGACGCCTTATTATAAGTCGTCTAATAAGTCGTCCAGATGGAAGACTTTCCAGACGACTTAATTAAGTCGTCCGATAAGTCGTCCAGCTGGGAAGACTTTCCAGACGCCTTATTATAAGTCGTCTAATAAGTCGTCCAGATGGAAGACTTTCCAGACGACTTAATTAAGTCGTCCGATAAGTCGTCCAGCTGGGAAGACTTTCCAGACGCCTTATTATAAGTCGTCTAATAAGTCGTCCAGATGGAAGACTTTCCAGACGACTTAATTAAGTCGTCCGATAAGTCGTCCAGCTGGGAAGACTTTCCAGACGCCTTATTATAAGTCGTCTAATAAGTCGTCCAGATGGAAGACTTTCCAGACGACTTAATTAAGTCGTCCGATAAGTCGTCCAGCTGGGAAGACTTTCCAGACGCCTTATTATAAGTCGTCTAATAAGTCGTCCAGATGGAAGACTTTCCAGACGACTTAATTAAGTCGTCCGATAAGTCGTCCAGCTGGGAAGACTTTCCAGACGCCTTATTATAAGTCGTCTAATAAGTCGTCCAGATGGAAGACTTTCCAGACGACTTAATTAAGTCGTCCGATAAGTCGTCCAGCTGGGAAGACTTTCCAGACGCCTTATTATAAGTCGTCTAATAAGTCGTCCAGATGGAAGACTTTCCAGACGACTTAATTAAGTCGTCCGATAAGTCGTCCAGCTGGGAAGACTTTCCAGACGCCTTATTATAAGTCGTCTAATAAGTCGTCCAGATGGAAGACTTTCCAGACGACTTAATTAAGTCGTCCGATAAGTCGTCCAGCTGGGAAGACTTTCCAGACGCCTTATTATAAGTCGTCTAATAAGTCGTCCAGATGGAAGACTTTCCAGACGACTTAATTAAGTCGTCCGATAAGTCGTCCAGCTGGGAAGACTTTCCAGACGCCTTATTATAAGTCGTCTAATAAGTCGTCCAGATGGAAGACTTTCCAGACGACTTAATTAAGTCGTCCGATAAGTCGTCCAGCTGGGAAGACTTTCCAGACGCCTTATTATAAGTCGTCTAATAAGTCGTCCAGATGGAAGACTTTCCAGACGACTTAATTAAGTCGTCCGATAAGTCGTCCAGCTGGGAAGACTTTCCAGACGCCTTATTATAAGTCGTCTAATAAGTCGTCCAGATGGAAGACTTTCCAGACGACTTATAATAAGTCGTCTGCGCAGTCTTTTGGATTGAAGTAAATACCTGACTCAAGATAGCAGCTTTCATTGATCTGCGGCCTCTGCTGCCCTCGTAAGCCAGTATCGGTGGAGACGGACTGTCTGCTCTGGGACCACCAATACTAGCACCCAATTCCGGCATAGCTGTGTACGTCTAGACCTGAAGAACTTGTATAAACCCATCCACGGTGTAACAGCCAGCAATTTCTTTGTTCCACAAAGAGTCCATCAGCACCTTAAACGCGACTCTCCCCCATGGATAATTCTCAAACCGTTCTAAATCCATCACTAGCCTTGCCAGAGTAGATCGTGTAGCGGTTGAAAACTTTCTCCCTTCAATGAATCCAGTGAAGATGGAGAGGTACGCGAGCCGCTTGCGATCTTCCCTGGACCAATCCCCGCATCTCTTCAGTGCTGCTATTATCTGATCAGTAGTTGGCCCAGCTTCCAGATGAACTCCCAGCATCCCCCAGAAAGAAACCATCTCTGGGGTAACGTCACATTTTGGTGTCTCAAGGTCCTCGATGTACTCGCAGTTTAGACCAGTGAGGTTTTCAAACTCTAACAGTGAAAACCTCAAAGGTTCTGGACCAACGAGAGACCACATCTCATACTTCTTCTTAATGTCCAGCTTGAAACTGAGCATGTAGTGAACCAGCCTTGAAGCCCAACCAAATCCCTGCTCCTTGAACTTGATGAAAACTCCCAAACTCGACTCCTTGAGCTCTTCAAATTCGTCATCAGTAAGAGCTTTCCTAAGAGCAGTATGCAACTTGCTGTTATCCGTATGATACGAAATGCTATTGTGGGCTTCTGGTTCTTCCCCTGATGTGTATAACCTACGGGGGAGTTCTGGAATATCCATCCTTTTTGTCTGCAAAATAATCAAAGACAACAATATAAGTCCAGACGACTTAGTAGACGACTTAAATTACTTACAAGTCTTCCAGTCGCAGAAGGAGTTGGAGTACTCGTCATTGCGGTTATAGATCTGAAAAAATAAACGTGAAACGGTGAGAATGAGTAAATTGATAGAGACAACGTTTTATGTTCATCTTTTCCTCGAGATTGATGACTTAGCGGCGTTAGGGTTTACAGAGAAACGGCGCTAAGGTTTACAGAGAAGAAGCGGCGGCGCTAGGGTTTAGAAGAAGCGGCGGCGCTAGTGTTTAGAACGTTGGTGACCACGGTGGCGAGGGCGACGGTTTGTTCGGAAATAGTGGAATCGGCGGCGCTAGGGTTTAGAGGAATCGGCGCGGCTAGGGTTAGAAGAAGCTGCGGCGACAACGGTGAGAATGAAGTGAGATAGATAGCCGATGTTGAGAACGATGGTTTGTTCGGAAATCGTGGGAATTCGAAATCGCCTTTGAGAGAGAACTGTTAGGGTTTCTGAATTTCGCGAAAAATGAAACAAAAAAAATAAAAATCACCTTATATATTGGGTAAATAATCCGGTTAGCTTTAAAATTACATTGGTAAACTTTAAGGTTTGGTCCGGTTTAGACGACTTATTCTGGCTGATAATGTACAACAGACGACTTAATATTTAGTCGTCTGTTTTCAGACGACAAAATATTAAGTCGTCCTAGACCCTAAAATGAACCCCTAAACTAAAATGACTAGATTAACTAACTAACCACGTTATAAAATCAAATTATACTTAAATAGTGTTTACTATACACAGAAATGAACACGCATAAGTTATTTTAAAAATTTTCAAAAACGGTTTTAATTCTTTCCAAAATCTAACCCTAAGAACACATACAATACTACAACATATGTTGATGAAACATAAACTTAAGAATATCATGACTCACTACTTTCACTCATCTATGCTGAAAACAATTGAAATTTGTTATATCTTAATTTATACCTCCTAAGACATATGTTAATTACATAATTCCCATTTTTCACTTATCAAAATATTTTTTACAAAATTTTTAAATTATGTTTAAGACTAACTGTCCAGACGACTTTAAGTTAAGTCGTCTGGACGACTTATTTTCAAGTCGTCTAAACAGACGACTTGCGAGGGGTAGAAACGTAAAAAGAATTCCGTTTTTTTGTTTGGTCACAAGGGGATAGTTGTAATTTCAATAGCCTTTTAGGTTACTTTTGCCTTTGACCCAAGTTGGGGTATTGTTTTGGGTTTCACTCCAAGTTTTGAGTCACACTTGGCAATTCTCCCTATATATATATATATATTCTAAAATTTTGTCGCTTAATAAATCCTCAACCATTTTCTTACGTAATAAACATATTTTCAGACGGAATATTTGAATAGTATATTCGTTGATGCCCAATTAAGCCGCTTTTAAGTCCTGCCAAGACTAGAACATCATTTAGTAGAAAATCAATACCAAGCATGCAAGCACTAGCTCTCAAGGATTAGAAAACATAGTATCTTTCTATGTTTAGCTCTGTGTAATTCACACACGCATATACTTTAACAGGTTCGGTTTAGTGTATTCTGACGTCTAAAATAGATTTTTGGTTTATAGATTATTATATTATTTTTTAAAATAAATTTTGATGTTTAATATATGATATTTCTTGAGTTTTTTTCTACTTTAAGATAACACTCTTTTTAGATTTTTTTTTTGTTCATTATGTAATTAGTTTTTGTAGATGACAATTGACAAAATATCTTTTTATACTTTGAGAAAGTGTAAATAATTATAAAAAAGGTGTGCAATACAAAGAAGAAAGCTGATATTTTACTCACAGCCACATATAATAAAAGATGGCGATGATATTTTGCAACACTCTCCTCTACTCTTCTTCTCCGCTTCTCTCGCCGTTACCTTCGATACGATCAAAACCGTCGCGATTCTCAAAGAGAGTACTCACAGTCCAAGCTCAATTCCAGTCCATGGATCAAAACGATCTCCTCCTCCGTCAGAAATTCATGGAGTTTCCTTACGTCTCGCCCTCGCGCAGGGAGCTAATGGCTGATCTCATGTCGACGTTGGAGGATCGCCTCCACTCGCAACTCCTTCCCTGTAGCCTCCCAACGGATGTACGGAACTTCAAGAACCCTAACGGTTCTGCCGAAGCTTCTCTTCACATCAGATCCGGCGAGAAATCATCTCCGGTATAGCTTTGTTTCTCTGTTTTAGGGTTTTAGATTTGGGTGTTAATCATGATTAGGTTAAGGAACCGAATCTTAATGCGCTCTGCATGCTGGTTTTAGAGTTTCAGTTGCATGATTCAGACAGAACCAGAGTTCAGTTTTGTAATGAACTGAAACATGTAATAATGTCTTTTTTTTTTTTTTAATTTAATTTTCCTTTACAAAAAAAAAATAATGTCTTTTTTTTTTCAGATTGATTTTGTTATAGGAAGTTGGATACACGTCAAGATTCCGACAGGAGTGTCTCTCAACATAACAAGCATCTCTGCATTCCTAAACTCCTCAACAGAAGCTCCAAACTTCGTGGTCGAACTCATACAGAGCAGTCCCACGTCGCTCGTTCTCATCCTCGACCTCCCTCATCGCAAAGACTTAGTTCGTCACCCTGACTATCTCCAGACCTTTTACCAAGACACTGCTCTCGATACTCATCGCCAGTCACTCCTCAAGCTCCCCGAGATCAAACCCTACGTCTCGCCGTCTCTCTTTGTCCGCTCTGCTTTCTCTCCCACAGCTTCGATGCTTAAAATCGACGCGGACGAAGGGGAGAGGCTGGAGGAGATCTTGAGGGAGCATGTGAGTCCAACTGCTAAGCAAGTTCTTGAGGTTTGGCTTGAGCGTTGCGCGAAGGAGGAGGAAGGAGAGGAGAGAGTGGTGGGAGAAGAAGAGAAGTTGGAGTTGGAAAGAAGAGATAAAAGCTTCAGAAAGAAGAGCATAGAGGAAGATTTGGATTTACAGTTTCCTAGAATGTTTGGAGATGAAGTTTCTTCCCGTGTTATACACGCTATCAAAGAAGCTTTTGGAGTTCTCTAGGTTACATCAGTATCACTGTACGAATAAACTAGTTAAACAAATGTTACAGTCTCTGGTTTACTAATCTAAATCGACCCGTTTACACAATCGCGATGTCCTCTAGATAATGTTATATTATAAAATATTTTTATTTGTTTTGAGTATCTGATTCGAAGAGAAATACGCACCAACGAAGGTTTTGTTTTTAGCGCCAATGTATCGTGTTATTAAACAAACTAGTGAAAGGAACAAAAACGTGCAAAATTTGAAGTCTTTAAGCCAATCGCTTTCAAAAGAGCTAATAATCAGACAAGAAGTCTAGTCATCTTTATCTCATCAAGACCAAATTACAAAAAAAAAACATCTTAGTTTCTTCATATTTGTCTGATCATATCACATCCTGTTCATTCCCACACAAGAAATGGTTAGTGTTTTTTTTTCTTGATTGTTCCTTAGTTCCACATCGTTCAAATACAGAAACAGCTTAGATTCTTCTGCTTATTCTGTTCATCGGTTCTGTTTACGGCAGGCAAGTTTCGCGTCCGGAGCAGCACAGTTCAGAAGAGGTCTTAAAACTAAAGGGAAGACTTATGGATTGACCAATCAAAAGAGAAGAGAGATCAGAGAAATATTTGATCTCTTCGACATAGACGGTTCAGGTACGTATTAAACCAGTTTACCCAAATCTAAATCAGAAGCACGTGATTTTAGTCCTTCATTTCACATGTAGGTAGCATCGATGCTCGCGAGCTCAACGTTGCTATGAGGTCAGTGACAATTTTTTCTAGTTAATTATATAAATTTCTTCAAGTTCTAGTTAGCACTAAGAAAGATTATCATCATCTGCTTACAGGTCTCTCGGGTTTGAGATGACTAATGAGGTTTGTTTTCTATGAAAACTATAGTTTTCACTCTTCTATATATGATATATTCCATTTATTTGTTGTATATGTTTCTTGTGAATGTGTGTAGCAAATAAACGAACTGATGGCAGAGGTGGATAAAAACAATAGTGGAACAATAGATTTCGAAGAGTTTGTGCATATGATGACAACAAAATTCGGAGAACGAGACTCTAAAGATGAATTGTCTAAAGCATTTAAGATCATTGATCACGACAACAATGTTATAATCCAAACCTATCTTTCTCCTAATTAATTTATTATTCATTTCTTTTGTTTTGAGTAATGTTTGACTTGTAGAAGTTGTGAAATGTTTTAGGGAAAGATTTCACCTCACGATATCAAGCAGATCGCGAAGGAGCTAGGAGAAAATTTCACAGATAATGAAATAGAAGAAATGATCGAAGAAGCAGATCGTGATAGTAAGTGAAAACATGTCTCTCCAAAGTAGTCATTTGTAGTCAAGTTAAGTTTTTTTTTGTGATTAATGCAACCCACTTAAACAACAATTTGTCTTTGTCTTAACCAACACAGAAGATGGAGAAGTTAGTTTGGAGGAGTTCATGAAGATGATGAGGAGAACTTCTTACGGCTACTAGAAGTAATAACAATAGTATTGGTTGTGGAATATATTAAGTCAATCACTACGATTATATAATAAAAATGATTTGTCGTAAATAAAGAAGTTTGAAGTGTGTTTCGCGAGTAAAAAATGTAACCATGTAACTACATCCATTATTGAGAACATGTCAAAGTCTCACATTTGTTTTTTGCCTCTACGCCATGTCTATGTATATAATATTAATCATCATCATTATATGATCTCTTTGTATAAACTCGAAAACAATAGGAAATGTATTTTGGTGCTTAGAGGGAATCATATGCATTGGACAAGAAAAGAGTAATCAAAATCCTAAACAAGCTGTCTGTTGAAGTCGCAGTTGAGACTCCATTGTTATGGTTATGGAAGTGGTTTTAATTATCTAAACAAGCTGTCCTCAGGTCGCCTTTCGGACATGAGGTGTCCCTACACAAAGAACATAAGGTTAGTCATCATCATTGACACTTAAACATGTTAACACCATTTTATGATCATAAAACCATGCTAATACCAACAAAAAGCTGAATATCATTTGAGAAAACATATAAATAGGTAAACAATAAACTAATATAAACAAAGCTCCACGATACCAATCTGTAAATCAAATTGGTTTGGTTATACACACGTATATATGGTTGACACTGTAACATGGTTCCATGATCTTGAAGCTTAGTAGCAACACTTGTAACACAACTCTTAACTATAGTGTTCAAGTATACCATCATAGTTCAAGTCATGTAATTAGGGTTTTTAGTTTTTGGCATAGATTAACGTGTTTTTAAGTTTTTGAAACATTAAAGGTAAGCAAATATATTACCTATAAATTCATAACTAGATAGTTTACCTTTGTTTGCGGAAGGCGACATTAGGAAGCATGTGGGGCAGTGTGAAGCATGGTGAAGCGTCCGCGTCCCTGAATTAGTCTGATTTCAAGTCTTTAAAACAACAACCTTTTCTTTGGAGGCCACCTCTAGTCTTAGTTAGCCTAAGCGACGCTTTTTAAACACAGCTTATGGTGCACAAAGCCACATCTTTGAAATATAGAAGATTTAGCATAACTATTTTTTTTCTTTTTGAATATAGCTTTTGTAGAATTGATTCATCCTTTAGCTAAAGATGAGAATAGATTCACATTGGTTAAATGACATTGAAGGAGTTAAATTTAAGGTTTCAAATGTTTATGAGTTATCACTGATAATGTTTATCATTCATGAAATGTTCTCTTTTTGTTTACAATGATTAAAAGAGGACTGAAGATGAATATAATAAATGTAAACTTCCCAAAAAAAAACTCATGATTATGAATAAGTTTTTATTTGATATGTCCATTAATTGGAGTCATATTTCAATCTATCATAAACCAAAAGAGAAAAAAAGGAAATAATGCCATATTAGTCACATTTGATTTCACTTTTTTTGCTTTTTTTTTTATTTATTTGCCCAAATTTTGAATTTTTTCAGTTTGTAACAGTTAAAACAGATTTGTTGGTCTGAATTGTTTTGTTCAAATTTCAAATATATTAATTTAATAACTAATAATATCATGTATGAGTGGTTGAGCTAATTGTCCTATAGGTTGGAAAGGGAGGAGGATCATACTCCAACATTGTCTATCCAGTTGTCAACTTGGAAGCGTCGTAGAAGAACTCCAGCATTTGCTTGGTCTATTAACCAAAAACCAATAGATCCCTCTCTGGTAATACGAGCGAATAAACGTATTTTATTCTTCTTTTCAGTATTAATTATACATATATTTATGTTTAATTATGTTTATTGATTAGTAAGATTTATATGTTTATATATATATATATATATATATATATATCTACAAATTGTTAGAACAATGAATCAGTGGTGGTCCAAACAAATTTTGGGACGTGAAATTGATCATTTTTATTTTGAAGTGAGTATAGCGGCGTTAACATATGGCATAGATAATTATTACACTTATGAACTTATCAAATTGCATTTTATATCCCATTTTCTGGAGCACTTTGTTGGTTGATAAGGATTAATTGCTCAATCCTAGATCATAGTAGTATAGAAAAATGTCAATTCAATCCTAAGTGATCATGAAGCAAAGAGAATGCTTAATCTAAATGCAATCAATGTAGTGAAGTGATTTCTTTTCAAGAACTAAGCAAGACAATATCTAAAGCTTTCAATCAATTGTTCAAAGGAGAACCTATGGGCTAAGATAATTGATGCAAGGAAATTAGTTTCTAAGTCAAGGTGTTAACTTTAAGCAATCACAAGTTCCTATATGTCTAGAACACCAATAAAAATCAATCATTTTCAAATGGAGAGATCCTTATGCAATCTTGAGTAAACATCAATTCCATTGGATCAAATCATTCAAGCATGCATTATGTTCAAGTCTACTAACCATCTAGTAATCCTATATCAAATCTCTTTGGTTATTCAAGCTAGAGCAATATCAAGTTTAGTCAAGCATTTTAACAAACACTTTCGGTGCATAAAATGACTTAATATCAAGATGGAAGTGATCAAATCAAATCAAGCATTAAGAACACTTAATAAGCATAGAAACAAGTAGATCTAACAATAAACACCTTAACTTTTCACTAATCACCCTATCTACCTAACACATATATTCAATAAGAGTATATTCACTAATCTTCACGATTAACCTTAAACCCATGATTGATTTAAGAGAAATCATGTTGAGAAGCAAGTTTAATCCAGCAAACACAAAGAAAAATTATTATAGATTCAATCTTTCACCAAAATATCAATGTGTTTAGAGAGAAAATAAGATAAGATCTAAAATGTATTTATAGTAGCTTAAAACACAAATGGTAAAACTGTAAAAAGAGTCTCGTCAAACTCCAAATGTTGACTTTGCAAGGCACACATCAGCCTTTTGGCACGTCGTTTTGTCACTGGGGTACAGGCCGCTGGAACACTTCATCTTTGTTGTCTTCATTATTCCATGGTCGCGGCTTCGTAGACCGTTGTGTCATCCCGACTCAGCTCACACGAAAATGACACAACAACTCTGCGGCTACCACTCTTTGAGGTAATGTCGTCTTGGCTTCACAGCGGCTTTGTGGCATGGCGTTTAGGCTGCTGTGAAGTCATTAAGCTCCATTTCCTCTTTCGACCAAAATCACTCTTTTTTTCTCGAATCAGCTCCAAATGGTCCAGACTCACCAAATGGCATCTCCAACAACTGATATGGATTTATTCATGGAAATGCAACCTAATGATATCTTAATGCTATTTTAAATGATCAATTATATACATCAAATGATAGTAAAATTATGCAATTCATAAGATACCATTGGTTTAAATGTCAGTTTAGAGTTTCAAATTACTTATATTGCTTTGCATTTTTAATTATATTTAAGAATAAACGGTCTTTCACAACATCATCAGAGTTTAAGTCATGTAATTAGGATAACAAGAATTTTTGTTGATAGATGAGTATTCTTTTAGAATTTTTGATCAATAGGTTGTATTTTTAAATAAACTTTTTAAAAAATGCTATTTTTGGAAAGTTATCATTTTATAGAGAAATATTGTAGATTTATGATTGTGATTTAGAAATTAGAATAACAAGAATGTTTGTTGGTAGATGAGTATTCTTTTAGAATTTTAAATCAACAAATACTATTTTAAAAATAAACATTTAAAAATGCTATTTTCAAAGAGTTATTCATTTTTGTTGAAAAATATTGTAGATTTGAGATTGTCATTTAGAAATTAAGATAACAAGAATTTTTGTTGATAGATGAGTATTCTTTTAGCATTTTCGATTAATAGGTTGTATTTTTAGAGAATCTTTTTAAAAATACTAATTTTTGGAAAGTTATCATGTTAATAGAGAAATATTGTAGATTTGGGATTGTGATTTGGAAATTAGGATAACAAGAATTTGTTGTTGTTAGATGTATTCTTTAAGAGTTTTAATCAATAAGTTATATTTTAAAGAACATCTTTTTAAAATGTTATTTTTAGAAATGTATCATTTTTATAGCGAACTATTTTAGATTTGAGATTGTGATTTAAAAATTAGGATAACAAGAATTTTTTATTAATATGTTGTATTTTTTAAATAAACTTTTTAAAAATGTTTTTTTTTTGAAAAATTATCATTTTATAGAATAATATAGTAGATTTGAGATTGTGATTTAGAAATTAAAATAACAATAATAGTTTTTGAGAGAGTATTATTTAGGTTATTTATCAATAAGTTGTATTTTTTAAATAAACTTTTAAAATGTTATTTTTGGAAAGTTATCATTTTATAGCAAAATATTGTAGATTTAGGATGGTGATTTAGAAATTAGGATATAAAGAATATTTGTTGATAGATGTAGGATGAGTATTTTTTTAGAAGTTTTGATCAATAGGTTGTATTTTTTAAAGAAACTTTTTTAAAATGTTATTTTTGGAAAGTTATCATTTTATAGAGAAATATAGTATATCTGGGATTATGATTTAGAAATTAGGATAACCAAGAGTTTTTATTGATAGATGAGTATTCTTTTAGATTTTTTGATTAGTAAGTTGTATTTTTGTTAAATTATTGATGATTTATTGGTCACTTGATTGCTTATGTTATGTGTGGAGATTGTTGGTTTCAATCTTACTCAAGCGCAATGCTTCAATTCCGTAAGTATAAATATATTGATAATGTTTATGGTTAATGGAATGTTCTCATTTTCCTTACAAATATTTAAAGAGGAGTGAAACCATATGTAGTAAATATAATAAGTGTTTAGACCCATAGAAAAGCTTGCGATCATGAACGAATTTCTATTTTATATAACAAATTGATTGAAGTCATATCATAAATCAAAAGAGAAAGAGAAAAAGAAAAGAATTTCATATTAAGCATATTTGATTTCACATTTTCACTTTTACTTCTTTGAAATCGCCCAATTATTGAATTTTTGAGTTTATAACGGTTAAAGAAATTTGTTGGTCTGTTTTTTTTTTTTTTTTTTGAAATCTATTATGGGTGACCTTTGAAACTAAAAAAAAAAAAAAAGAACTAATACAAAAATTATTATTTTTCAAACTAAATATAGTTTTTCCCCCTTTTTAGCCAATTTAATACTGTTGGGCTAAGATAGCTAAGCCCATTAAAAGCCCATTTTTATTGGCTTGTTTTCTTCGAGTAACATACGGCGAACCGGAAAAAAAAACAAACTCGCCTCCGCCTTGAAGTAACAAAATGGCGACCGCGAAAACTCTGCAACCAAGAATCATCTCTTCCTTTCTCGGCAACAACTCTATTCTAGTATCAACGCAGCCTCTTCCCCACCTCTTTCGCTTCCATTTAGGTTCTTTCTCTATCTCTCTATTCATACTTCTACTACTACTACTACTATTTGGCTGAGCAGATTTTTTAATTATACAAAAGATTAAAACTTTCGAGTCCCCCATATTGCTATTTTACAGGGAGAAGGCATGTTTCGATGCAATTGTCAAGAACCTTGTCTGGATTAACCAATCTTCTCTTTAATACAAGGTACAGTACTTTCTTTGTGTAACTCTGTTTTATAGCATAGAGAGACTGTATTGTTTGTTGTTAACTTTGTTGCTGCTGCTGCTGCTTGTCTAAAGAAACGTTGATGAACTGATTGATGGCAAGAGAAAACGTCTGAAGCCAGGACACGTGTCTCCTCGCCGCCCTGTCCCTGCCCACATAACCAAACCTCCTTACGTTGAGTCTCTTAAAGTCCCCGGAATCTCGAGTGGACTTGAGATTCACGACGAGGACGGTGTAGAGAGGATGAGAGCTTCTGGGAGGCTCGCAGCTAGAGTTCGTGAATACGCTGGGACTTTGGTTAAGGTAATGAAATATTAAGTTTTTTTGAAGAAAATTACATAAAACATATGTCTAAGCAAAGCATCCAAATTTGTAAAAAAAATAATAATTTTTTTAATTGAAATCTTCAAAATCTCAGGACCGGCCCTGTTTACGGTTTCTTTTGGTCTGTTTGACAGCCCGGTGTGACCACAGATGAGATTGATGAGGCTGTTCACAACATGATCATCGAGAACGGAGCTTATCCTTCGCCACTTGGCTATGGAGGTTTCCCTAAGAGTGTCTGCACTTCTGTGAATGAATGCATTTGCCATGGAATCCCTGATTCACGACCGCTTGAGGATGGAGATATAATCAACATTGATGTCACAGTTTATTTGAACGTAAGTTTTCTCTTCTTCGTCACTAAGTTAAGTTAAGCAAGGTTTACTCGATGCTTATTGTTGGTGTTATACACTCTACAGGGCTACCACGGTGATACTTCAGCTACTTTCTTCTGTGGAGATGTCGACGAGAAAGCTAAAAAGCTAGTCCAGGTATATAACCAAATCAAGTTTTTACTATATAGTTTGATGAGATTTTCATATTTGGAATGTGGTTGGTGTAGGTGACCAAAGAGTCTCTTGACAAAGCTATATCGATATGTGGACCTGGTGTTGAGTACAAGAAAATCGGCAAAATCATTCAGTAAGAGACTAATTTCTCTAAGCAATTAGTAGTATTTTTAATTAATGAGTATCTCATCAAATCAAATCTTTGTGAAAGTGATCATGCAGATAAATATAAATATGGAGTGGTTAGACAATTTGTAGGCCACGGTGTTGGACGTGTCTTCCATGCTGATCCTGTTGTTCTACACTTCCGTGAGTTTTGTCCTTAAAACACTTTGCGGCCCCATTCACGTTCTTTCTAAAACTTGCATCTTCTTCGCAGGGAATAATGAAGCTGGACGTATGGTTTTGAACCAAACCTTCACTATTGAACCCATGCTTACCATAGGAAGCAGAAAACCGATTATGTGGGATGATAATTGGACCGTGGTTACAGAAGATGCAAGCCTCTCTGCGCAATTCGAGCATACCATTCTTATAACCAAAGATGGAGCTGAGATACTCACCGACTGTTGAGAAAAAAAATTGATTCCCAAGTTTGTCTCAGATTGATCTTTATTGGATGGAATACAAAACCAAATGGTATGTATGAAAATCACACTCATATATTCAAATATTCTTTTGCTCACAAAGTAAAGTGAATATTACACAAACAAGATACAAACAATGAGTTTTAGAGATTGTTTTTTGGGTACAATTATAAAATCAGGTCTTGAGTTTATGATATCTTGATTCTCTGAGTTTCCTTTCTTCTGACAGAATCTTTGCAACCCTGTAATTAATTAATTAATTAGCAGTATTGTACGAGTTAAAACCATTGTAACTAAATAAAGTAGTAAACTTGGTTTCTCTTTTAATATTAAAAGAAAAGAAATAATGAACCTTTTGAGTGCTTCTTCGTTGGTAACGTGATCAGAGATGGGTTCGTAATGGCCAGTTTCGAGATTGACACGAGACACATTTTTCTTCAGTAAAGCTTTACCAACTTCAACAAGACCATCCATGTTCTTTTCTGTCGATATGTCCACTGATCCTATGTCACCCTTCAACGTATCGTCCTGTAATAGAAAACGTATATAAAATGTAAATTATTTTTATATTTTTAGGTCCATAAAATTGACCTTTCACTAACGGTAATAATTTTTTTGTTATTATTATTTTATTTGTTTGATTAGTGTTTCGTACAAGTAAGTACCATATAGACCAACCTTTACATCATTATTCCTTGGCACTTACTTGTTTAGATAACATATTATATAACCAAGAAGGTCTGAATTTGAACAATTCAAATTTAAATTGGGTAACTTCTAACTATTATATGACCAAAAACTATTTTTGAAAGTTTTCATTGTAAAAACAATGATTTTCGACAAAAGTTTTGTATATTTCATTAGAGATTAGCTACAAAAGGTTGTTAAGGTTGTTTTTAATACTACAGAAGCCTTGTACACTGATTGTTTTTAGTAATTTAAATATTTCCTTGCAACTTTTTTTCTTTAAAATAGATTATTAAAATCCTAGTTTTATAACAAGATCGAAAGAATTGTCATGCAAAAACCCTCTCTCAGAAAAAAAAAGAAAGAAAAGAATTGTCATGCAAAAGGGAAGAAACTCACATCGATACGTAAATAATTCGTCTCGGAATGAAGAGCTTGAAAAACGACACAGCTTTGGTAATCAACAATGTCTTGAATGGCCTCATTGTAACAATCAATAATTGGACTCGAACCATCCGCACAGATCCAACTCACCAGTCCCCATTTTGACGCCATTATCGCATCATACTTCTCTTCATTCCTTATCGAACCTGTCCCAAGCGATATCACTACAACCCTCGTGTAATCCAATGGGCTAATGTCTCCCATTGCTGGATTCTTCTTCACTATCTGCTTTGTCACTTCAGCAATCGCACACAATGTCTACAAAAAAAAAAAAAAACATAACATGACCAGTCGATAATGAAGTGTCTATAGGTTGGAACCTCGTCTAACTTAATAGTTTGTACCGGGTTATTGGCAGCGATGCCACCGTCAATGAGGTTATATTCATGTTTGTTTCCTTCATTGTCTTCATTAGTGAACCGATGAGCCGGGAGATAAGTTGGTGCGGCTGATGTGCTTAGGCATATATCTGATATTTTCGCGTCAGTAACTCGACGGCTCACCGCCTATATTTGAAACATTGAATCAATAAAAATGATGTATAAGCAAGTGAATAAGACTTCCAAAATTTTAAAAATAATTAACATAAATACATGTCTTCAATTTTTTTAAAGAATTTTTT
The DNA here is from genome assembly GCF_000695525.1 of Brassica oleracea var. oleracea. Lineage (NCBI taxonomy): Eukaryota > Viridiplantae > Streptophyta > Magnoliopsida > Brassicales > Brassicaceae > Brassica > Brassica oleracea. The sequence continues at coordinate 1,157,264 of NC_027748.1, forward strand.
ATTAAATTGTTTATAGCCTTCAAAATTTTATTATCAGCTCTGTGCATATACACATAGACGGATCGATGTTGGTGTATACCTGGTAAGAAGAGAAGATAACTGGTTGGAGTTTCTTGATGTCAAAGCAAGGTATGACAACGTTTGTCAAAGTTTGAGTCAGTCTCGTGTCTCCCAAGAAATCTTCTATTACTTCTCTTAAGTATTTCCCGTTGTACTTTGGTCCTCGTACAAGTCTCACCAGGATTTGAGCCCAGGCAAACGCCCCTCTGTACGTTTTAGAAGTTAAAATTTTTGTTATCAGTTTGCTCAAGACTCTTGAGTTATCAGATCAAACGCAAACGCAGAAGGCACATACCGCGGGTGTGGGAAGATTTTAGGGCAATGTTTGCGATAAAAAGGGACTATTTCTTTGGCCGCAAACAAAGGGCGGTTGCGGTTAGTTTTATCCGGTGCGGTCAACATCGCCACTATCAAACCTCCAGTGCTCGTCCCGGAGATGACATCAAAGTAATCCACAAGCCTTGCCTCCTCACCGTCCAATTCCTGTGTATGGATTTAAATATTTTTGTTACATTATGAAATTGAGACGATATCCTAACAAGACTTATTTAGATTCAAGTAGACATATATGATATAAACCTGGAGTTGTGATTCTAGGTAAGCTAAGACAATACCGGGAATGATCCCACGGACTCCACCACCATCGATGCTAAGGATCGTCACATGTTGTCCGTAGGAAGGAGAAAGACAACGTAATCTTCTTTCTGAAGAGAAAGCCATGATTATTATTTTTTTGTCTCCTAACCTCGTTTTTAATAATCTAAAAACAAAGCTTATTATGTCTTCTCGGTAAGTGGTTAACTTCTCGTCCGGTTTTCAAGTCGGAGATGGTTATAAATGTGTTGAAACACTTAGAACTACCGTTACGGGTGAAACACAAACCCATATTTATAGAAAGAGATGTAGTATATGTTAAAGCCACTTTAGTGTTGGATTTTTTGTGTGAACCTACTGGGAGATTTCTTGATTTGGAATTTACACTTATGGTTACTTTATAGCATGTCAAGTTTTGGACATACTTCTATATTGAAAAAACTAAATGACAACTGTTTTTCCATAAAAACAGTTATTCGACATTCTTTTTTTTTTTTTTTTTTAACCAATTCATTATTTCATTCAAACTTTAAAGACCCCTAAGGGTTGAGTTCAATACAATAGTTTCAAGGCGCAAAGCTTTCTTAGCCAAAGCATCGGCAGCTTTGTTTTTCTCACGTGGGATCCACCTGAACTGAATCAATTCAGTTATTCGACATTCATTCACACAAATTATAAGCAAAAGTCACCTGGACACACACACACACACACACATACATATATATCTATATCAAAAAGATTTATTTATAAAAATATCTGAAGATAATAATCCGCTATTTATGAACATTTCATCTTTATGGGATCTTTTTATTCCTCAGTGCTCCAAAATTGTGATACTGGTAATTTAACTCTTTGCTTAATTTATGTTAAAAAAATTGGGTTAACATCCTGAACTTCCTATTTTTGTTTTGTTTGAGGGTTGAATCAGGGTTCTTAATCTTAAACAATTATATGTGAGATATTTTACCAATAGAACATAGCAGAACTGGGTAATGAGATTGTCCAATTAAAACATTTACGTGTAGAGACAACGAGAACCACACTTTTCAGGCAAATGTAACTGCTACACGAAACAATAAAATTTGCCTGAATTATGGATTTGGAATGGTTACGGTTAGTCATGAACTTTTTATGTATGCGTAATATCCTTTTTCCTCATGAAGTTTATATATAATCCAAAACTAGAGTTGCAAGTTAGAGATAATATTGGATATATCATTTTTCGAAACATATTGGATATATCATTTTTTCGAAATATCCTTTATATACTAAAGCGCAAGTCAGATCTCCAATCAAAATCTGACACGTAGAAAATCCTTATAAAAAATTAAAAAACAACTGACACGTGGAAAAACTAAAAAAACTATAAATAAATATTTAAAATTTTCTCTGCAGTTACTATTTTCTTTAGTCTAAATATTAACTACATATTTCTTATTTTTCTCAAAAAAATTAAGCTTTGTTGGTTTATATATATATTTTCCGTATTTTCTTCGGCATCTTTTGTATAATAAAAGCATAAATCACTTGACCAATAATTCAAGTTTATTTTTCAAAAAAAAAATTACTAAAAAAAAACAGTTGAAACAAGCCAGTTTATTTTTATTTTACTCTACATATAACGAAAAGAAGAAAAAACTGTGTCAACTGCCTCTCAACCATTACAACCACGGTACCCACCTCTTACGTTACATCAACTTATAAAATCATTCCAAACAGTTCCATTTTTTCCACAAAGTAACCGATGCTTTCATCTTTCGTATAGTTTGATTTTCTTCTCTTGAAAACGTTGTTGAAGTGTACAAAATGATTTTAGAGAAGATGAAGCGAAGGTTATACATGGCTTTTTGGAAATTCGTGGTTAGTGATGTAGACGAGTTCAGATAATAGTTGTTTAGCAAAAGAGTAAGTGATAAAGTTTTAGCTTTTAAGTCTCAGCATTTAATTATCTTCCGTTATGAAGTTTGATTTTTTTTTAGTTTTTTTTTGCAGAGAAATCATTGTTACTACGTCTTCAAGTGATAAGGTGAAATAAATTTTAGAGATAATTAAACAAGAGAATGTTAATCATTTTCTTATTCCGTAGACAAATATCATATATCAAGGGTGATAATTAGTAAAGAAAAACATAAATTATTTTTTGCTTGCATAAATTTTAGGTAAAAATCAAAATACCAAGCAATAAAAGTCAAATTTTAATTCGAAGTCCAAGTTTTAAGAAATATATGTTTAAAGTACTGCATGCTGTTTACGAGTTTGAACTAAAATAAAAATTCAAATTTCGACAAATATATGATTTGTATATTTGGTGTTCTTGATCTGAGGATGTCGGGTTTGTTTTATATATACTTGATAAGTTGATAGTATATTGTCTTCAACTATGTTGAAGTTCAAGTGTTAACCAAGTGATACAACGATTTCTTTTACAAAAAAAAAAGTAAAACATCGATTCTCAGTATTTTATTTCTGTCCATGCCGTAGTACATTATGTATACATGGTCCACGTTTGCGTGCGATATCCGGCCGTACGTCAAATGTTTTCGCGTTAATTACAAAAATAAATACAAATGTAATCTTAATCATTCGATATTACCTTACCCATCCACGCCCTCTTATGCAATTCTTCACGCATCTAGTTTCCTTTAATTGACCTTTTCATTTTTTAATTAGTACCTAATTAATTTTATGATAAAATAAGTGATTCATACTCTTTGGCGTGTAATATACATATATGAGTTTTCTTATGACCGTTTTAATAGATAATTAATACGCTTTGGCCTATAACATTTATATATGAGTTTTCTTATGGTCGTTTATTTTTTGGTCACGGGTCTTGAAGGGGTCAAGTTCTTGAACACTGAACATCCTCTTAAGAACGTTCCAATTTTTGTACGGATTATATATAAGATCATAGAGTTGTCCATTTTGGTATTTGTTGAACACATGAGCAAAGGATCATCAAAGTTGTCTTCTACAGTAAACCTATTCTAATTACTACTATTAATCTTATTTTTACTATTATTTGTAAAGCAAATTATTCGTACTACTAGTAGCTAGTATTTTTATTTAATGTAACTAAACACAACAAAAGCACGAGCGATCATCAAGCTGCATTCAACTTGATGAAACTTTATGCATTGCCTCGGTTTGCATCCTTAATTTCCTTTCATCCGAGAGAATTTTCGCAAACCTGCATTTTAACCATTACTCAAAACGATTGGATGAGATTTGATCCAAGAAATCGATCAACAAATTTTGAAATTTACCTCTTGAGTTCTTGATCATTGGTAACGTTTCCAGGAACAGGTTCATATACACCAGTGTCGATGTTCATCTGCACAACTCTGTTTTTCAGCATCTTCTCTCCAATTATCACAAGATTCTCTAAATTGGATTTTGTTGCTAAGTCCATAGAGCTTGCATCTCCTTTCAATGTATCATCCTGCAAACAATTTGATGCATAAAAAATTGCGTATATTAAATGATTAGTAACAAATTTAAATTTATGTTCATGTGTCGCTCTCACATCGATTCTGAGATACTTGTCTTCGGATTGTCGGGCTTTGAACACAACAGAACTGTGGAAATCAACTATGTCTCGGCTTGATTCCATGGTAATGTCTAATATAGGAGTAGATCCGTTGTCATATAACCAAGATATGATTCCCCATTTTGCAGCCTTTCTTGCGCTATACTTCTTCTCCTTTTGTGCAGACCCTGTTCCTATCGACACAACGAGAAACTTGTTGTAACCTAACGGCTTGAGCTCACCCATGTCAGGATTATCATTCACAATCTGCTTAGTGACAGCTGTCATGGCCAGCAGAGTCTATAGCAAAACCAAACACAATAAAATTAGGTACATGTCAGGATTCAATCTGCTTAGTGACAGCTGTTATGACCAGCAGAGTCTATAGCAAAATATTAGGAGATCTAGGTGATTACGAGATCACCTAAAATATATTTTCATGTAACTATTAGGAAAGTTAGCATTAATGTATAAGTTAGACTTTCTATTTTATTATGTAAAGAACTTGCTAGACAAGTTATGTATTTGTATAAATAAGCCTATTGGCTAAGTTAATAAGAGGAGAGAAACTATTATACTACTTAGGTTTCCTCCAAACTTGACATGGTATCAGAGCCAAAGATCCAAGTGGGTTATGGTTTTCTTATTCTTTTCTAAAAAAAAAAGAAAAAAAAAAAATTGGTTTTCACATTTGAAGTTTTATATGTTATGACGACTTTGATTAACATAATTATGGTTTTTTGTTTTCTTCTTCTTTGATTTATTTTCTTTTGGTTTTGCTTTTGCTATTATGAAAAAAAAAGAAGAGGGAGAAGTCTCATACTACAAGATGGCTATGTATTTCAATGTTTAAAGACACTGACTATGTGGATATGAGCACGGATCATTGACGACCCGTTCATATTCACTTGTGAAATATTTTTTCAGATCTTCATGTGATTATCTATCTATTACAAATCTGATGGTGGTCACGAAGATCATTGAAGATTGAAGATTCCGATGGATATATACGGATCCGACGGAGTGATGTTTTGATGATGTTGCTGTGTACTTTGAGCATGAATCAGAAGGGTTCGTTCATAAGAGGAGAGAACTTGTTAGACAAGTTATGTATTTGTATAAATAAGCCTATTGGTTAAGTTAATAAGAAGAGAGAAACTATTATACTACTTAGGTTTCCTCCAAACTTGACACAAAACCAAGCACAATAAAATTAGTTACATGTCTTAACACTTATCTGACTACATGCTCTCCAAATATGCAAAATGAAACCTAATTAATAAAGTCAAAAAGCGTTTTTTTTTGCATTCTTCTTCGATTTTTTTTTCAGTATCTAGAAACTGCTAAGAAGGTTGTGTGTTTACCGGGTTATTAGCAGTAACACCGCCATCAACTAGGTGAAACTCAGACGTCTTGCCTTGAATATCTTCATTTTGAAAGTAATGAGGAGGAAAGTAAGTAGGAGCAGCCGATGTTCCAATGCATATGTCTGATATCTTGACATCCAAGCTAGGGTCAACCAATGCCTTCAACAAGACGTTACAAAGAAAGTTAGCTATTACTGTTAGCTACTTAGCTCGATGTTAATGAAACAATAACTTTTGATTGTATAGTTTATATACGTGTTATGTTAAGAAGAGAGATGAGTGGGAAATTACCTGGTAAGAGGAGAAGATGGTGGGTTGTAGTTTCTTCATGTCGAAGGTGGGTATGACAACGTTTGTGACTGTCTGGTGAAGTCTCGTCTCTCCGAGAAGATTATTTAGCAGATTCCGTAGATACACTCCATCGTACTTTGGACCAGACAAAAGCTTTGGAAGCTTAGGTAACAGAGTAGTCAATCCTCTGCATTTTTCACTAGAATGTCTTTTATATATCTCAACATGGAATTTTATATAAATGACAAGTGTTCATTAGAAAAATGAAATGAAATTTCTAAAATTATCCATTCTTTGTGTTTTATTTTATAGAAGTTACAAGCTTTTTAACACGTTTACGTTGAAATTTACAACATACGGTGTTTTGTTTTTGATTTTTTTTTTCAATTACATTGTCCATATATCGTTGTGAACTGTAAAATATAAACGGCAAGGTAAAATACAACGATTGACCTCTACTTGTGTTTTTATTTAATTTTATATTTCGTAAATAACCTGCAATATATAATTTTTTAATACGTTGAGCATACCTATACGTTTTTTAAGTTGTAAAATTTATGATCGGCGTTTGTGATATATAATTGTATATTATTTGCTTACCCGGGCTGTGGAAATATTTTGGGAGAATGTTGAAGATAAAACGGAACAATGTCTTTGGCCGAGAAATGAGGACGTCCGGTCTCGTCTGGTACAGTTAACATGGCCGTCATGAGGCCACCTGTGCTAGTTCCGGCTACCACGTCGAAGTAATCTGCTAGCCTCATGTCTTCTCCATCGAGGGCCTTGTATATATACCGGCAAAATTGAACAATATAAGGTATATATTTTTTTTTTGTAAACTAACAATATAAGGTATATTGAATAGCTCGAAAATAATATAACAAGCAAAAGGAATTTTGTAGTTGAACTATCTTGGAAGTAATCTATATAATTTTTATTCTGCTGCTTATATGTTTGAAAATTATGTAGTTGAACTATCTATATATTAAATATATGTAATATGGCATATATATTTGAAAAAGGAAAGAAAAAAGTTAACATATAATCAATAGATACAAACCTGAAGCTGCTCTTCTAGATACGCAAGGATCACTCCGCCCATAATTCCTCTGACTCCACCGCCGTCGAGGCTGAGGATGGTTACGAGTGATCCGGAAGACGGCGGTTTGTTTTTCTTGCAGGACGACTCCATGATAGTTGAACGATCTTATTTATAAAAAAACAAGAAGAAGATTATAAATAAAATTTGGTGAATATTTTGGACGTGAAGATTGATGCGTCGATGCTGTGTCTTTTCTTGTATGTTTGCATATATATATAAACATGCAATTTTTTTTATAAAAAAAAAACATGCAAAATTTTACGTGTCAAGGGTTCTAAGAAATAATTTTATTTGGTCAGGCTTTTCTTCATAAATTTCGAGCTAATCAGAATTGTAGTTCATTTTTTTTGGAATAAGATAATTTATATACAATTTTCAGTGTCATCGAGCTTGACATGTCTTAAGCTTAACTTACGGGAAGTAACTGCATATATAAATCTTAATCAAGATTCGAATATTTGCTTTTGTGGACTTTGCAATAAAGAACCAGCCAACGAATTCTGCATCCAAAACTTCAAAACTGAATTTGGATATTTTTTGGATTTGATACGACACATCTTTCCTCTCGGTCCACTATCCGGACTTATTTTAAAGGCATCTGTCAATTCGTTGAGAAGATGATCTCAAAATTAGTTTTTTGTTGTTTTCCTTTTTCCAGCAATATTTTCTCTCATGTTCATCAAATTCAAACTTTAATTTTATAATGAATGATTATTTGAAAAAATTATTCATTTGATTGGAAATAAAATGTCAAGAATCATGACTAGTGATTTATTTGATTTTCTTCAAGCTTAGTTAATCATGATTCTTACAACAACAAAATTATTCAAACCGAAAATCGCATTATTCATAGTTCTCTGTTAGAAGAGATGGCCGAGTAAACACACACAGAGATGGCCGAGTAAAAACACACAAAAAGATGTCCAAGTAAACACACATAAAAGATGGCGGAGTAAACACACACAAAAGAGGGCGAGTAAAAAAAACACACAAAAAATAGCCAAGTAAACACACACAAAAAGATGGCGGAGTATCAGTAAACACACAAAAAGATGGCCATCTAAACACACACAAAGATCATATCATATATTAGTCTTCCCATATTATTGTTTATAACGATCAGTTTGATGGATCTTTAATCATTTTCTCGCTTCTTATTCTCCTGTCATCAGATAGAATTTTCGCAAATCTGCATTACCAAATTGATATCAGACATCAAACAACAAGACAGACAAAAAAAACAAATCAACATCAAACAATGAGATTACTTGCAATCCAAGAAACACATAAACAAAAATTTGGAAGTTCTTTCGAATAAGAAAACATATCGTTCATTTAATTTTCAGTGACGTCGAGCTTGAGCTGTCATAAGCTTAATTAGTTTAATTCCAATATATAATTTTAGATCCTAATTTAAATACTTTCTGTTGTGGACTTTGCATGTGCCAACGAATTTTGCATCCAAAACTTCAAAACTGAATTTGGATTTTTGGGATTTGCTACGACACATTTCTCCTCTCGATCCACTATCCGGATTTGTTTTAAAGGCGTCTGTCAAACCAAACTGAATTTGGATTTTCTTCTTCTGTTTCATCAAATTTCAACTTTACTTATTTGGTTTGCTTCAAGCTTAGTTAGCCTTTTATACTAAAAAGGAAATAGCCAATATTAAGTCCAGTGAGCTTCTCGGTTTAGATACAGATTTGTGGTACTGGACCAAAAAAATTTAATTATTTTAGAGGATAACAAATATTCAACTTGCTGGAAGAAAAGTACAAAAAAATGTTCAATTAAAAAAAGTCACGTTATTCATAGATCTTTGTCAAGAGAGATGGCCGAGTAATCACACAAAAGATGGCCGAGTAATCACACACAAAAGATAGCCGAGTATCACACACACACAAAGATCATTTTCATATATCTCTGTCTTCCACATATTATTCATTAAGATCAGTTTGATGGATCTTGAACCATTGTTTGGCTTCTCATTCTCCTTAATCTTCTTTCATCAGATAGAATTTTCGCAAATCTGCATATTACCAAATTGATATCACACATCAAACACTAAGATCCACCAAAAACAAATAAGATTACTTACGACTCAAGTCATAAAACGAAAATTTGGAGGTTTTTTAAGTTGTAGATTACCTTTTGAGTTCTTCCTCATTGGTGATATTTTCAGTAATGGGTTCATAGACACCAGTGTCGATATTCATATGCATGACTCTATTTTTCAGCACCTTCTCTCCAATCTTCACAAGATTCTCCAAGTTAGATTTTGTCGCTAGATCCATCGAACTTACATCTCCTTCCAGTGTATCATCCTACAATTAAGCGCACACATACGAAATCACATAAAGTAAACGATCAGTGGCAATTTTTGATATATTATATGTCATGGCGCTTACGTCGATTCTGAGGTACTTATCCTCAGATTGGAGGGCTTTGAACAAAACTGAGCTATGGAAATGGATCATGTCACGGCCTGAATCCGAGACCATGTCTAATATTGGAGTAGATCCATCGTTATATAACCAAGATATGATTCCCCATTTTGCAGCCTTTTTGGCGCTATACTTCATCTCTTTTTTTGAAGTTCCTGTCCCTATCGATATAACTAGGAACTTATCGTAACCTAATGGCTTGAGCTTACCCATATCAGGATTGTTCTTCAGAATCTGCTTAGTCACAGCAGTCATGGCCACCAAAGTCTATAAAAACACAAACACAAACACACGAGAATTAATTAAATGATCTTGATAAAGATATTGATAACACTCTATTCATTGTCAATTTATTTTAAAATGTAATATGTGAACATTCACATTGTTATGTGTTCAAAAAAAAAAAAAAAAAAGAACATTCACATTGTTAGGATTGTTTTATACCGGGTTATTAGCCGTGACCGCGCCATCAACGAGGTGAAACTCAGACGTCTTGCCTTGACTATCTTCATTAGAAAAGTAATGAGGAGGAAAGAAAGTGGGAGCAGCCGATGTGCCAAGACATATGTCTGATATCTTGACATCCAAGCTAGGGTCAACCAATGCCTTCAACAACACGGTACAAGGAAATTTAACTATTACCGTTAGATTGAGCTATATGAAATAAGACCATTGGACTCTATATATGTGTTATTAAGAGAGATGGAACCTGGTAAGAGGAGAAGATGGTGGGTTGGAGTTTCTTCATGTCGAAGGTAGGGATGACAACGTTTGTGACTGTCTGGTGAAGTTTTGTCTCTCCAAGAAGCTTACTTAGTAGCTTACGTAGATACTTTCCGCTGTACTTTGGACCAGACAGAAGCTTTGGAAGCTTAGGTAACAGAGCAGCCAAGCCTCTGCATTTAGAATGAATTTTAATTGCCACATGGAATCATAGTATATGCTCATTAAAGGAAAAGAATAATCACTTGTAGAATGCAATCAAGCGGTATAATTTCATCATTGTGTTATGATCTGAGTATTTGCATTTTGTTACAAACACAGAGAAAACAATTCATTTGTCCACAAGCAGATGATTACTTAGGGCCCATTTATTCTATAATGATAAATCATTCATATGTTTTGTATGTTATATATGCTTATTGCCAAAGAGGATGGATAATTCCCTCTACCTATTGTATTAAAGAAGTTTAAGTATGAATGAAAGTAAGTTTGTGTTCAAAGAAGAGATAAATCATTCATATATTATTGTTTGTTTGATAAAGTTTATTATTAGATTTTCCATTTTATAATGAGCTTACACCTATTGTTGGTTTGAGTACGTAATTATTTTTTATGTGTATATCCTTAATTTATTGCTTTCTTTACCAAAATAATTGGTTAAAAGAAACATAGAATTTACTCATTTGACATTTTTAATACTCATTGCGAATCTGTAACTAATATGCATAACTATTGTTTTCTTACTCGGGCTGTGGAAATATTTTGGGACAATGTTCAAGGTAAAAAGGAACAATGTCTTTGGCCGCTAATTGAGGCCGTCCATTCTCGCCCGGTACAGTTAACATGGCAGTCATGAGACCACCGGTGCTAGTCCCTGATACCACGTCGAAATAATCAGCTAGTCTCACGTCTTCTCCATCGATCTCCTATATACATATAATAATTAATGAGTCCATACTACCATCTTTTGAGAAAATGTTAAAATGTCCACATTTCCTTAACTAATCGCATCTAGAGTTTACATTTAAACCAGGCTAAAATAACCATGTTATGAACTTTACATGATTTACCGTTAGAATATCGGGTACATATGATATAAACCTCAAGTCGTTTAAGAAGTAATTAAACCTGAAGTTGTTTTTCTAGATAAGCAAGGATGACTCCGGCGATGATTCCTCGGACCCCGCCACCGTCGAGGCTGAGGATTGTAACGAGAGTTTTCCCCATGAAGGCGGTTTGTTTCTCGTACAGGACGAGCCATCTTCCATGATAGCTGATCGATATAGAAGATAAATAATTCAGAAACTGTTTATTTTGGGGGGTATAAGATTGTTGCAACTATATATTTGATATGTTTTCTCGTATAGGTATAAATACACAAATTTACGTGTAGGATATTTTCAAAGACACATAATTTATTTGGTGAGACTTTTTCTTCATACATTTCGTGCAATTCTTCAAACCTTTCGTGCAATTCATGATTGTAGTTTGTATAATATTTTTGGGATTGTATTGTTTAATGTAATTTAGAGACTGTCAGTGTCGAGCTTGAGCTGTCATAAGCTTAATTTACGAGTAAATATTGTAATAGGTAATGCTAAGTAAGACCGAAATATTGTTTTTTGTGGACTTTCCAATAACAAAATAGCTACCAAGATTTAAAACTCAATTATTTGATTCTTTAATAATTGAGTCTCGTACTTTTGGATTTGTTAGTAGTACACATCTCCCTGCCTGTCCAGACTTGTTCTGACCATACCTGTCATATAATCTGGACTTGATTCTCTGAATTACTTCTAAAATTAATTTTATAACCAATTTGATTTAGCAAAGATATATTAAGTTCATATTTCTGGTTAAGAAAAAATGTAAAATCTTTTCTATTTCTTTTATTTAACATTCTTCAATCCATAATCAGATTGGTCAAAAGTCAAAAACATTTGACACAACAAACCTTGCAAAGCATTTGGTTCATATCCGGTTTGATTTATAAACAATGTCGGTTGAGATTGTTGGTTATCTTCACTTACACGTGTATTCCAAACTATCCAATTTAAAATTGGGCTTCATCATTCTTTGGGGATAAATGTTGTCGGCTAATTAAGGGCCTATAGATATGAAAATGGGCATGATCCACTAGTCCACTTAATTTGAACGTTCTTTTTGTAATTACGTTTGCTAACTATGAAACTGTTAAAAGGACTAGTGATCATTATAAGTGTGCTAATCACACTTTGCGATTTAAGGGAAGCTGACGTTGACCAATGACCACTGTACTCTTTCCTTATCTTTGGCTGTTCAATCACACCGAGGCATTACAGCTTTATGATAAAGATGCAACTTCCTTCATTTATTTCCAAGTAGTTTATAACCATTTGTTCAATTATTTAACGATTATCCACCATGTCATAATTACTTTATTTTATATGACATCGTCATAATTACTTTATTAAATTCTCAAATTGTATAAAGAAGAAAATTTTTAATGTTGATAAAAACAAGCTTTATAGTATTTTGAATAACGAATAAACACTTTAACAAAAAGGACCTTAAAAAACAGATACAAAACATTCTTTGGGCATAATGATAGAAAACAAACAATTTTTGAAAAAATATGTGATCAAAATAATATATTGAGTCATTGACAAAAAAAAAAACATATACAAGTGCATATTTAGGTTTTGGCATGTAATTTCACTTGCATGCGTTCATAAGTGATAGTGAACATGCGATATACCACGTACGCTAGCCCAAAATGGACCCTATTCACTTGTCTTATTGGACAACAATATTACTTATCAAAAGGGAGTAAAAATTGACCAATCATTGAAAACTTGGGGACCGATCAATGAAAATGAGCTAATTTTTTTTTTTAACTAAAACTTTTATTCATCTTTCCTACTTCCCGGAAGGGATATTGTTTCAGAAAATACATAGTAGAAGCAGGCTTAATAGGCAGCAACAGATACACACATGTGCAACAAGAAAATAATTTTAGATGACGATTTGAAGGAAGCAGGTCATGATGGAAAGATCTGGAACCATAAGTGAAGATATCTGTCCCCTGGGTTTGGTCGAACTGAACTGATCCTCTTGGTGTTCCCTACATTCTGATCCATACCATACAATTTGGCTTTTAGAATGATTTGAATCTCTCTTATAATAAGCTGAGGGTGCCTTGCCACTGAAGTATGCAATCTTTTGTTCCTCTCATTCCATATAGCATAGAAAACGGCTTGCGTAACCAATTTGCAAATTGTTCTTATTTTTCCAGGCGGGGTAGAGTGATGAACCCACCTGATGACCTCACTGAAAGTATATGGCTGATTAAAACTTGTTTGAGTAAAGAAAGAATCCCATACTGACCTAGAATAAGAACAAGAGAAATATATGTGGTCTCTTGATTCATCAGCTAAACCGCAGAGCAGACATGTGGAGGGAACACTCATTCCCCAATTTAGAAGTCTATCTCGTGTTGGTAGCCTACCTCGGACCGAGACCCAAGCATGGAAAGCGTGCTTTGGAATTCCAGATTTGAACCAAATTGAGCTATACCACGGCACCGTTGCTGGTGTAGGATGCAACGCCTTCCACGTTCTAGAAGCTGAGAATTGGCTAGGTACAGTATCAGCAGAAGTTCTCCATAAAAAGTAATCGTCTGAACCATGTATAAGTGTAGGAGGTTGAGCAGGCAGGCACGCACGCAGCAACTGAATGACTCTGTGACGGCCTCTCGTCACGGTCCACTCCCCTTCGAAAATAGCCTGAGACACCACACTTGACAAAGCTATACCTGAAACTTGCGGACCGTTTGCTCCGGTTATCTCGATCAAGGGACCCAACCCGGTCCAGTTGTCGTGCCAAAACAACGCCGTTTCTCCCGACTGTATGAAACATGATAGAAAAGGGCGAGCAAGAGGTCTCAGGTCCATCAACCTTCTCCAAATCCAAGAACCCAAAGCAGAAAAATCAGCATCCCAAAACAAGCGATCAGAGATAATATTGTGCTTTACCCAAGCCACCCATAGGGATCCTGTTGCTGCACTATACACACATATATAGATGCAAATTATTTACGTAGGATAAATAAATATACCCATAGAGTACACACCGATTCCCAGCATATCTTAGCTCCTTGAGCAGACTCCGAATCTCCCGTCCAAAGAAAAGCATTACACAATCTTTCTATAGCATCAATACAACCTTTGGGTAGGGGAAAAACCGAGGCCCAAAAATTGAACATACCATAGAGAACTGATTGTATTAACTGGAGTCGACCAGCAAAAGAGAGATTACGGATTGTCCACGATTTGATCTTCTTTTTGACTCTGTTAATTAACGGCTGGTAATCTTGAGGACGCAGCTTGTGAGGCATCAAGGGCACGCCTAAGTAACGAACTGGTAGGCTGCCTTGAACGCAGCTTATGAGGCATCAAGGGCACGCCTAAGTAACGAACTGGTAGGCTGCCTTGACTTAAACCAAAAGACTCTGCCAACTCTCTAGTTACCGAATGATTTGCCCCATCGAGAAAAAGTCCTGTTTTGGCTAGATTAAGCTGAAGACCAGAGCCAGAGTAGAATTCGTTTAGCAGGTCAATAATTCCTCCCAAGGATTCCGATGAGCCGTCAAAGAATATCAGCATGTCGTCGGCGAAACAAAGGTGAGTGATCAGTGGGTAAGAGCAACGAGGATGTATCCCAAATAAACTGTTTCGTGCTGCTCTATCCAAACTCTTAGATAAGATGTCCATAGCCAAGACAAATAAAGATGAAGAAATCGGATCTCCTTGACGCAAACCCTTTTCTCCAGGGAAAAAACCCACTAACTCTCCATTAAATGCTACAGAATAATGGGGAGAAGTAACACAGCTTCGAATCCAAATAATAAACACCTCAGGCAAACCGAAAGCTTCGAGTATATCAACACAAACTGCCAATCGACATTGTCATACGCCTTGGTGATATCAATCTGCAAGCATCCCCTGGAAACCTTGCCTGGCTTATTAAAGTCTGCTACAAGCTCTGAAGCAAGCAGAACATTCTCACACAGGAGGCGACCAGTGATAAAACCAACATGGTTTCGTTGAACCGCTAAAGGAGTGATAAGTTTCAACCTGCTTCCTATAATCTTGGAGATTATCTTATAGACCGTGTTGCACAAAGATATAGGACGAAACTCAGAAAGCCTTATAGCGCCAGCTACTTTAGGAAGCAACGCAATGACCGTGGAATTGACCTGACGAGATAAAAAAGGATTGACGAAAAAATCCTTTACTGCATTAATCAGATCTGCTCCAACCAACTCCCAAGAAGAAAGAAAGAATTCCACCGAGAACCCATCGGGACCAGGAGCTTTACTCTTGGGTAAAGCAAAGATAGTATTACGGATCTCTTCGTCGCTTGGCAAGGCGCTCAGCTGAGCTGATAAGTCTTCAGAGCACCTGTAAAGGTGAATATTTTGTATTTGCACTACTGAAAAAGGTGAGACATCCTGATTTGCCGTTCCAAGAAGACTCATATAATAATTGAGAACCATGCTTTTCAGAGCTGAAGAATCATAAACTCTCATGTCCAATTCGTCAAGGAGATAATGAATTACATTCTTTGAGAGATTAGCCAGAACTGCCTTGTGAAAAACCCCTGTATTAAGGTCCCCAACATTCAGCCACCGTATTCTACTCTTTTGGTGCAAAAAAGATTCCTCCGCAGCTGCTAGAAACATCCAAGATGCACGAGCTCTGTTCTCATCATTAAACAGCTGAGGTGACGGATTAGATAAGGCTTGCCTCTGAATGTCCTGAAGAACAGAAAGAGACTCCTTTACCCTGGCTTGAATATTGCTGAAACTATTTCTGTTGAGGGACCGACAACATGCTTTTGCATTTCTCATCCTCTGATACAAGGAAAACATTGGGTCTGCCGTTCTGATAGGAGACCTCCAAGCCTCTTCCATAAGCTGGCGATAATCGGGATGAGAAGCAAACATTGCAAAGAACATGAAACGAGATTTCCTTGGAGCCAAACTGTTTGACAAAGATAATAAACAGGGGCAATGATCAGAAGTCCCCGGGACATCAAAGAAGGCGTTAGAGTCTGGAAACCGATCTAGCCATGCTTCATTAACCAAGGCCCTATCGAGTTTCCTAGCTTTAGGATTAGAAATACTCATATTTGTCCAAGTTAAGGGACATCCCCTGAAAGCCAAATCAAAAATGCCACTTTCTGAGAGACAGTCTGAAAAATCTTGAATGCCTTGCAAGCAGACCTCCGAAGGAGACAGAGAGTAGATTTCCGATGTAGAGAGAACTTGATTGAAGTCCCCTAAGACAATGAGAGGAGAGTTACGCAAAGCCATTGACTGAGCGAACTCCAAAATTTTAGCCCAAAGAACAATCCTTTCCTCTCTTGTATTTCTCGCATAGACAAAAGCTGCTGAAAAAGACTCGTTTGTCTGAGGGTTTAAAATACCGCAAAGCACCAGCTGAGGAGAGGAGAAGTAAAACATCACTGAAATTGATGGATCCCAAGCAACCACTATACGACCATTTTGAGCTTCCTGCGAATAATTTCCTTCAAATCTCCATCCAGGAACAACGTTGCTCATTATTTGTTGAAGATTAGACTGTTGCATATGTGTTTCCAAAAATCCACCTAAAAGTGGACGGTTTAACCTAATCCAATTAATAACCGTATTTTTCCTTCTATTGCCATTAAGGCCTCTTACATTCCAAAAAAAACTCTTCATTGAGAGACAAAAAAGGGGGTGCTGAGCACTAAGCCTCCTAAGAATGAACAGAACGGGAATGAGCTAATTTTATGTGTATAAATATGGCAAGAAGAGAAAAGGAGCTATGTACGTCACCTTATATGAGATTACAAAATTCACAAGACCAAGTTTATGTTTTAGTTGTGTTAGGATCCTCTCATGAGATGTCATGGTTGTACGTTGCTATCAGCACCACATAGGTCCATTAATGGCATGTGATGGGAAAAGGCTAGATGATCATAGAGACAAACAGTTATGTGACATCTAATATATTTATTACGTCAATATAAATAGCATGTTATGATCATACAAGAATGATTATAGTAAACTGATTATGTTTTATTTAATTTCATTGATACTCAAAATTTTGAATTATATTTTGTATAAAACAAAAACAAGTTGATCTATGTATTGGAAAGAGTCCTCGACTTTTTTTTCGAACAAATGCAGAGTTTTGTTGAACTTTGGTTACAAATGTGTGGATCTTATCGTTTAATGTTAGATTTATAGTACAATACTACAATGTGATAGAAACTGATGGTTTACTTTTGCATCTATAGTCGGTCAATGTCACGAGCCTAACTTGTCTAAGAGTCGAATTCTCATGTGAGAGATGAATATGTGGACTAATAACTAATAACACCATCGAGAAACAGACAGCATAGTTAGCATGCGTCATAATATCGAAGGTGTTGGATTCGAGTCGTGTATAGAAGATTGAAGACTTTCGAGTAGTAATTGGGTTGATGAGTAGTATTATAACTTTACATTAGAACTTTGTTATTCATAAAAAAATTGATCATTACTTGTCTTACAATGTTCAGTTTGTAGAGGTATAATGATTCTAATCTCTAAATGAGTTGTTCTTGTTCTCGTCTCGGATGAGTATGCTACTACTTATTCTTCTGTTGCTGTCAAATTAAAATACCTACTTTTCATATAATCGAAATTTAAAATGGAAATGGATACATGATATGTAATATTATTACATCTATAAGATGTGCAGTATATTATTTGAAAGAGCAAATATTTTCAAATACATTTTCAGTTCGCGTCACAGTGTTTTCAGCTGGATGTACACTGTTGTAATATGTGTTGGGGTAAATAAAAAACCTTAATATATAAAGAAGAGGAAATAATGATTTGGATGGCTGAGACGCATGCCTTACATTGTATTATCGCTCTTTACGATTGAATGGTGCACGTTCGAGTAGTTTTTTTCTTAGTTATATGTGCATTCACTAAACATTTTTCTAATTACTAGGAATTTTTTATTGTTAGATCACTGGGTTACATTCTAACTTGATACTCGATCGGTATTCGTGGCTAATTATTTTGTGTTTTATCCTAACTAGGTATAGTCAAATCATATATATACGAAATTATTTTGATATGATTCTTCTGATATGAAAAATAGATTGTTTCACTAGAGTGTAATAACATGGAAGAAAGTTGAATTCCGTAACTATGTACTGTTTGCATGCATAGAGTATGGCTTATGGGACCCCCACACTCCAACCTTACATTTATAATAGGCATATATAATTTTCGTCTGTTTTTAACCAACATATCTAATATTAGTAGGGTCCAGATACATAATAATATTACATCCTACTATATAAAAGGACTTAATTTTGGAGGTTATTAGGAGTGCCACGTGGACAAAATAATCCTCACCTATCATACTGCCATGTCACTGGCGAATTGGGCTTCCAATTAAAATTCCATGAAATACGATCGGGCTTCGTTTGCGCTTACTCAATCTCCGTCTCCGTAAATTTGCCTGTGGGCCAAATAATTCACTTTCTCGCAGCCCAGCCCATTAACCCTAATCGCCGTCTCCCCCATTTCTCTTTCCCGCATGGCGATTCTCTTCGTCTCCCCCAAATGTTCCCGCAAAACGCCTCCAATAAAAGGGCTGGAACTTCAATTGTCTCCCTTAAAGCCTCCATTCAAGATCCCTACGGACCTTCCACATCCCCCCTCCGCCTTATATCTAGATCCCTATTTATACCCTTATCTCTCTTACCTCAGATCATACCCTTATCTCTCTTACCTCAGATAGTTAGCTCTATACCCTAATCATGTCGAAAGAGACCGCAATCCGCACCAGCGAATCTTCTCATCCCCTCCTCTTCCGACAAGTTTCACCGGGACCCGGAGATTCCACCATGCAGTTTCGGCTTCTTCATTTCTGGGATGCTCACAAGAATGTCAAAGGAGGACCATGGATCCTTCTTGGGATCGAGATGCTTATGATTGATGCGGAGGTATTGGAAAAAAACTTGATTTAGCGTATCTTCATGTCTCATTAGATTAGCGTCTATATTTGGGTGATTTATTAGGAAAAAAACCTGAATTATTTATTTGAAATTATATAAGCGTAACCCATATTTGTTTTCCTGTCTTATTGTTGTTCATGTCTTTGAAAAAACTTGATTTAGCGTATGTCCATGTCTCATTAGATAAGCGTATATATTGGGGTGATTTATTGGAAAAACCCTGATTTTTTTTTTGAAATTATATAAGCGTAACCCAGATTTGTTTTTCGGTCTTATTGTTGTTCATGTCTTTGAAAAAAACTTGATTTAGCGTATGTCCATGTCTCATTAGATTAGCGTATATATTAGGGTGATTTATTGGAAAAAACCTGATTTATTTATTTGAAATTATATTATATAGCGTGTTGGAACTTGATAGTGCTTAAATATAGAGTTTTCATGTCTCATTAACCACTTGATAGTGCTGTCTTGTAGATTAGATTAGTATAGAACATGGGTTTGAGTAAAACTGAAACTGGAAATTTTGTTTTGGTTGCCTTATATGTTTCTAACTGCAAATTTTTTGTCGTTGCCTTATTTTTTTCTAATTGCACTGTACTTTAACTATTCAACTGACTCAGTATTGTTTCTCTGTTCTGTAGGGAACTTTAGCTCAGGGGTTCATCGGTCAGAACCGTCGCAACCAGTATGAGAAAGAGCTCCAGCGTGGTAGAATCTACACACTGACAAACTTCTACGCGTCCAACAACAAGGTGATGTACAATGTTGCTGATCAGAGGCTGGTGATTTGCATCTCCCAGGCCTCTGCCCTGTCGAAGGTTGAAGAAGACATTGAAGGCATTTTGACAGAGCGCTTCAGGGTGCATTCCTTTTAAGATTTTGAAGCCAACTGCGATTTCAGAGGGGATCTTCACGGTAAGGTTTAAATATTTTCTTATCATGTTTAACCATTTCAAGCGGTTAACTTTGTATTGCGTGTTACTGTATGTTGTAGATGTTGTTGGCCACCTTAAGCTGGTTGATGGCCAGGTTCTCCATCAGCGTCCGGTTTTGTGCACCAATGAAGACTCAGCTTCTCGGAAAGTGATGGTCCATTTGCAGCTTAAAGAGTAAGCTTTTGTAGTTCAATCAATACCTACATATCATTTTCTAATTTATGATTCTTACATAAGCTAAACATCTACTATTTGTTAACTGCAGCGGTCCAGTGATTAACGTCTATCTATAGGACGAGGCCGCTGAAAGTTTTCGCTTGAAGTTTGACGCAAGCGCAGCCACTCCAACTGTTCTATTGGTCACAACAAGCAATCCTAAGAGACTCGGTGGTAATCTCTCCCACTCAATATAAGAATTCCTGATCACTCACACTCAGTTAGATAAACCTACCACTAACTGTTTCTATATTGACAGGGAAATTGTGCCTAAGTTCAATGTCCTCTTCAAGAGTGTTTTTCGATGAAGAGGTTGACCCCACCAAGGAATACTTGGCCTGGTTAGTACATTATTTTTTTAGAAACAATCTTTAGATTAGTCTATTATGTGTTTAACACCTTTGATGATCACCTGATTTTAAATTCTTTGCAAGGTTAACCACGAACCCTTCTGTGACTTCTTTAGTCAACCCTGTTGAGGTTGTCAAAGCTGAGACTCTCACAATAAGTGAGATTGGCGCCTTTCTCAAGCATCAGCCTGCTCAGGTAATCCCATTTCGTTATTAGAATCAAACACTTTTCTCAAAGTAGTTGCTGACTACCTTTGAGATGGGACTTCAGGTTGCCTACTTTGGTTTCATTGCCACAATTGATGATGTCAAGCTTGGCACTGAGTGGTATTACATTGCTTGCAAGGATTGCCAGACCAAGTTAAACCGTGGGCCGACAACATTGCTTTGTCCAAAATGCGGGAATGAAAATGCTACTGCAGTAGCCAAGTAAGTTTCTCCGTTAAAATATGTTTTCAATCGAGAATGTATATACTAATCACTTGGTTTTAATACAGCTATCGCGTGGAGCTGTCTGTCTATGATAATGATGAGCAGTGCACGTTCATCATTCTCGGAGATGCTGGGAAAGATCTCACATGGAGGAAAGCAACAGAGTTGATCGACGCTTATGTTCAGGTAATTGTTGTTCTGTTGATAAGTTATAATTTCCATAATCTTGACACTTATTGAAATCATATAGTCTACCAAATTGATAAATGTATTCCGTTATATTAGGAAAATGGTGGAGATGCGGCTGAGCTTGAAGTTCCACTGCCACAGTGTTTTATTGATACAATAGGCTAGACAAAGAAATTCAGGATTAAGGTGGCTAACTACAACTTCACTCCTATCCGTCTGTCCTTGACCGCTACGAAGATAGTCTCACCAGCCGAATTACCACCAAAAAATCCCCCACTCAAGACGCTACCAGGAACTGAAGTGGAGAACACAGAGTTGGCTGCGAGTAGTGGTGGTGGTGCTTCAGCTATTGACGTCCAGAAGAAAGCAAAGCGTGCCAAGCGTAGTGACTAGAGCACATGCAGAATAGTCAGTCCGGATGATTCTCTAATAACAGTTTACTTATGTTTCTTTCATCAGTTTGTTTTTGCTTCTTGCTAAGACAGTTTAGTATTGGAAACACGTTATGGTTTGGGTTCCTATTTGAGTTGTTTGGTTTTTATTCATAGCTTTGTTATGAAGTTAAGTTTAAGAATGATCAGCATTATCATATTAAGTTGTTTGGTTTTCATTCCTAACTTATTAAATTTGTTTGATCAGCATGCATTTTACATACGTACACGTACTTATGAACTGTATGCATGCATGGATTGGTTTATGTCCATGCTATTAATTGTTATACTCATATTCTTCGACGTACGTATACGTAATTAAAACAACTGTAATATTAGCTGCATACTGATTCGTATACGTTGTCAAGATATATACTTTTGGTCAAATATTTGAATGTAAATTATGAGTCAAATAATATCTAATGCATTTATTGAGAATTAAATAAAATATATTCTGCCATTAAGTCAAATGACTAACGACATTAAACATATTTCCTGCAAAATAACATCAACTATTGTAATCTCAAAAACACAGATCCACCGCCTCACAGTTTGAAGAATTTCACCATCCACTCATTGCTTTTCATTCCTATATTCGTGCCATTTCTTTCTTTTGAAAAGTAATCCGTGTAAGTGATTTTTTTTGTTTAAGGAATGGTTTATAAAGTGCGAAGATTATTTGTTTTCATATTCTTCATTTTGTTAAATTAACAGTTCTCTCACAACACGTCAAACCTTCCTCCCGAGATCCTCCACTTCTAGGAGGTATTCTGAAAATATAAATTCATTTTGAATAAAAACATTATTAGTATTGTTATATTAATTTAATACTTTCATCCAAAACTCTAATAATAACAAATATATACATTATTCTTATAGATATATTTCATCACTATAATTGTTTGCAAATATAGCTTTCCTATTATGTAGAAGATGCTTTTTATTTTAAAATACTTATTATGAAATAAACCACATGTATTTTGGTATTATATTATTAAAGAAACATGTGGAACCTCTTCACCATTTTTAAATATCCCAGGATAACGTGTTGTTAAGAATTAAATATTGTTTTGCATAACAAAATATTGCAGAATTATTTTGCTAATTTTGTAATCTCTAATATTATTTTGCAAATTTTAAAAGTAAATAATTAAATATTTTTAGACTTACAACGAAATCCTACACACAAATTCCTACAGCGGCAACAAAGATTTATACAACTATAACAAAAAAATGTACAGTATTAATTATACAACAACATATTAAAATTCTACATTTTAAAAAACATCATTAGTTCTTATTATTCGACAAATAATAAATTATAATGTATAATAAATAACTAATTTTACATAATGTTGACATTACTCCTTATAATTATTTTTAATTTACACCCTATTAATTTATCAAGTTCTCTATGTATTACAATTATCTAATATATTTGTGTACTCTTTATAATCATAACTTTATTTATTAATATTATTCTTCTTTCCAATATCAGAGTCATCGAGTTCAAACACACCGAAGCGTAAACGTGGACGCTCGCTAGGAGTACGTAATAAAGTGAAAGGTATACTCAAAATTCAATCACTCAATCCATCAATGTTCTAGTATATTATTTACTTATTAAAAACCCCAAACATAATAGACACATGTCCCGACTACTTGATCCAACTTTTCTGATATCATTTATTTATTCGAATTCTTCCCGAACAGCTCCAGCTGCGGGAATTATGCGACAACATTTTCCCCCGCAATTCTTTGACTGTGAGTTATCCAGCTATATCACACAAAAAACAAATAATATATTAATATATTTGTGATGGTTTTGTGATTATGCTAAGTTGACACAAATATTTTACTAACAATGCTTTTATGGGAAAACATTTTACCCTCCATAGGTGGCTGCGACATTTGCGCGTTACACGGTACAAACTAGGCCTGGGCATTTCGGGTATCGGTTCGGTTCGGTTCGGGTATTTCGGGTTTTGGGTAGTTCGGATAGGAGCTAGAGGATCCATTTAGTACTTGACCTATTTTCGGTTCGGTTTGGTTCGGATAGTTTCGGGTTCGGTTCGGTTCGGATAGTAAATGTAGGAACCGGAAAATATCCGGAAAAAAGTTCGGTTCTCATTTGGATCCGGTTCGGGTTCGGATAGTTCGGATAATTTGGATAAAATATCGGTTATTTAGGGTAAAATATCAAATAATTAGGATGATTTAGATAAAAAAATTGGATATTTCAGATTACTTTGGATATTTCGGATAAAACTATCTGGATAGTTTCGGATAGTTTCGGATACTTTCGGGTAGGTTGGATACTTTATAATAATTTAGTTATCCTCAACTATTTTCAGATACTTTTAATAGAATTTTAAATTAAAAATATATATTTAGTGATGTTATATGTTATATAATTAATATTTTTATATATTCGGGTATCCGTTCGGTTCTCGGTTCGGTTCCGGTTCGGTTCGGTTATTTCGGATATAAAAATATAGGAACCGTTCGGATATTTGAGGGTATTAGTCCGGTTCCGGTTTCGGGTATTTCGGTTCGGGTCCGGTTCGGTTCTTCGGTTTCGGTTATTTTGCCCAGGCCTAGTACAAACATTCAAAATGATAACATTTTTCTCTATGTTAAATATACTATCTGATTATTAACACATAATTTAAATTTAATACATGCAGTGGCAAGAACAAATGCACGTGCCATGCGAAGGGCAATATTACTATCAAAACGTACATCAAGAAGGATAGAAGGTAAGCATCAAATAATACAACTACAGCTTCACAATAAAATAAATAAATTACGTGGAGTAACCAACAACAAGTTTTTTTATAGGACCCAGCGCAGCTACGCCCGCACAAAATCATCAAATCGGCAGAGCTAAAGGAAAAGGTACATATTTTCCTACTTTAGATACATTATATGTTTACATATTAAACCATCAGTAGAACTTGCATCATATTAAGTTCTCAGGTGCGTTACTTTTTTTGTTAAATTAAACAAATCACTAAATTATTAAAAGAGTAAACTAAAATGGACAATTCTCATAAATATACAATTTACGAGTTTTGTTCACAAAAATTGACCACAAATGTTCCAGATCTCTTATGTCTTTTACATACTTTGTCTAATACCCTAAATATATATAAAAAATTTAAAAAAAAAATAATCTTAAACTATTATTTTAAAATAACATGTTTTCAAATTCGATTTTTTTAATATTTTTTCCATGAGCTTTTAATTTTTCCGAATTTTAACAAAATATTATTACCAAAATTTTGCCCCTAATTTGAAAATAGTTTTCCAAACTATTTTAAAATTTTATATTCCCACTTATTAATATTTATCAACTATTTTACATAATTTTAAAACAAGATTCCAAATACCGACCTCTAAATTCTTACCAATAAGATTCAGATTAGGTAACCCCAGAGGTATAATTGTATATTTACTTTATAATGAAACCTTTTCCTGTAATTTAAATATGAAAATAGATACGAAAACAATTTTATTAAGGAGTTGTTTAGAGAAATATTTTGAACACAAAATAAAAAAAAGTATCTTCTTGGGTCAACTAACCACTTAACTGATAAGGGAGTTGCTACTGGTTCCAAATAACTATTAAATCATCTAATAGTCGTGTCTCGACTATTTAATTTTTCCAGCCCCTTCAGATGTGTCATCCTCCTCTGAAGCAACAAACAACCCAATTTTAGAATGTCCATCGTGTGGTGCTTTAGTCTGGCAATCCGAGAGCACCGGAAGAGACCCTAGAACGAAGGAGTTACGCTTTACCATTTGTTGCAACCAAGGACAGATAAAGCTTCCACATCTGAGACAACCTCCACCTGTGTTAGCAAAGCTACTGAAATGTAAACAATTTCGCGAGACAATCCGAGTCTACAATGCCCTCCTAGCTTTTACATCTATTGGAGCAAATATAGATTACAGTGCTGTTTTCGGCAGAGGGCCATTCACATTCCGTATTCAAGGGCAGACTTACCACCGTATCAGATCCCTCATTCCTAAGCCAGGTTTACCACCCAAGTACCTACAGCTCTATATTTTTGATACGGCAAACGAATTTAAGAATCAGCTGGAAGCTTTAAGTCAAACAACCTCTGAAGGAAAAGCAGACGAAGCCACATTAAAAGTCCTTATAGAAATGGTGGATGCCAACAATTTCCTTGCAAAGGTTTTTAGGAGGGTTCGAGATCGGTATGAGGCGAACTCCGGAGAAGTACGATCAGTCTCATATATGATAAAGGGAAAGGCAAACAATATGACTTACCTCAATCATCTGAGGTTGTTGGACTTATTGTCGGCGACATGTCAGACACTATATGTGAGAGAGATATAGTCGTCCAGTTTCAGTCAACTAATTTGAAGGAGATACGAGATGATCATCCGCTATACATGAGCCTCCAGTACCAACTTTTGTTCTCTTAAGGTGAGTATGGTTTCAATACCGAAATTCCGTTGCATTTAGAGGACGGAAGCTCGAGGACAAGGAAATTTGTCAGTATCCGGCAATTTTATGCCTCCCAAATACAAACTCGGTTAAAAGAAGGAATGACACTCATTAAGTCTGGGCGCCTCCTCCACCAATATGTTGATGTATATTCTGCGATCGAGGAAGATCGTCCTCGATGGCATAGGAACAATCAAGACGTTCTAAGGGCTGAATTATACAGTAATGTTTGCGATGCAGTCGAAAAAGGTGACACGGATGCAAGGACGGTTGGTAAGAGGTTTATTCTACCACCGAGTTTTACTGGTGGGCCCCGTTATTTGATTGAGAAATATCATGACGCAATGGCAATATGCAGACAGTTTGGGAATCCAGATTTATTCATAACAATGACGGCAAACCCAAATTGGAAAGAGATAAAAGACCATCTAGCAGCATACGGCGGTGATAGCCCGAATGATAGACCAGATATTGAGTGCCGAGTTTTCAAAATGAAACTAGACCAGCTGCTAGATAATTTTAAGAAGGGTACATTCTTCGCCCCCTACACAGCAGGTATTCTCTTTAATTTGAAAATTTAATTCACATTTAGATTCATATAACTAATTCAAATCATTTTTATACCAGCTCTTCATAGGATTGAGTTCCAAAAAAGATGTCTTCCCCATGCACATATTTTGTTGTGGTTTGGATACCACTCAAGGACCCCCAGCCCAGAAGAAATCGACAAGATTATTTCCGCCGAACTTCCGGACAAGCAGAAAGACCCCGAAGCCTATGAATTGGTTGCAAAGCACATGATCCATGGGCCATGTGGAGTCCATAGACCTCGATCACCATGTATGGAGAATCATGTGCGTGTGAAGAAATTTCCCCGCCCATTTACTCAGTCTACATCAATTGATAAGTCTGGGTACATAATATATCGTCGCCGGAAGAACAAAAATGCTAATATTTTAAAGGATGGAATTCTTTTAGATAATGCTTCTGTCATCCCTCATAACATAGAAATCCTGAAGAAGTATGCAGCTCATATAAATGTGGAATGGTGCAATAGGACATCCGCTATCAAGTACCTTTTCAAATATATCTCAAAAGGAGTCGACAGGGCGACAATTTTGATTGAGAAAGGCCCCGACCCACCGATGTCCGAGAAAGGAATCGACCCCCAGACATCCGAGAAAGGCAAAGAAAGGGTCAAGAAAGCAAGGAATGAGATAAAAGAATATCAAGACTGTCGATACTTATCCGCTTGCGAATCCATGTGGAGGACTTTCGCTTATTCTATACATAAACGCCAACCATCCGTCATGAAGTTGGTAGTCCATCTGGAAGGTGAACATGATATCACTATCAAAGATACGGATAACCTAGGAAGAGTTATACAGAAGCCAGACATTGAAAAGACTATGTTTACCGAGTGGATGGTTCTATGCAGAACATCCGCGTTCGCCCGCACCTTAACGTATGTCCAGATTCCTGAGTTCTTCACATGGAACAATAGCTCAAAAGTCTGGTCAGAGAGAAAGAGAGGAACTTCAATTGGTCGGGTTGTTACAGTACATCCCGCTTCAGGCGATCATTATTATTTGAGGATACTGATAAACAAAGTGAAGGGCCCAAGAAGTTACACAGAGCTTAAAACCTTCAACGGTGTCACATATCCCGATTTCAAAAGCACCTGCTGCGCACGAGGTCTTCTCGCTAACGATGCTGAATGGCACGAAAGTATGGTCGAACTCAACACATGGGGTACACCTTCTCAGCTAAGAGAAATGTTTGTCACGTTACTTATCTACTGTCATGTTGCTAACCCTAAGGAATTGTGGGATAAGTGCTGGAAATCCCTGAGTGAGGACATCCTTTACAAGAAACGTAAGGAATTCAAACACCCGCAGCTAGAAATATATGATGCTAAGCTCGAGCAATATACATTACTTGAACTCGAGAAGGCTTTGCGGAACCAAGAACACACCCTTACTGATTTCCCAGGAATGCATACTCCTGATCCTCTCCTACTTAAAGAGCTAGGTAATACTTTGTGGCAACAAGAGCTACAGTATAATATCGCCAAGGGGAAGAGTAGACATGACACCCAGTACACCTTGCTCAACCATGAACAATTGGACGTCTATCAAGCAATTATTGAGTCGACTCAGGAAGACTGTGGGAAGCTATTTTTCGTCTACGGGGCTGGAGGCACAGGCAAAACATTTTTATACCAAACAATCATTTCAAGACTGCGGTCAGAGAAAAAGATAGTCCTTCCTGTTGCTTCATCTGGAATAGCAGCCCTACTACTACCAGGCGGCAGGACTGCCCACTCACGTTTCAATATCCCAATCGATCTAAAGGCCACGTCCACCTGCCACATTACACCTGGAACTATGCTCGCAGAGTTAATAGAAAAGGCAGCTCTAATCATATGGGATGAGGCACCTATGACAGATAGGCATGCTTTCGAAGCCCTCGATAAGTCCTTGAGAGACATTCTTTCTTTACATGATCCCAAAGCCAGAACTCTCCTATTCGGCGGAAAAACGGTTCTTCTTGGAGGTGATTTTAGACAGATCTTACCAGTCATCCCACAAGGCACCAGAGCTGATATTGTCTCTGCCTCCATAAGTCATTCATATTTATGGGAATCATGCCACAAATTCACCCTCCAAAAGAATATCTGCCTCAGCGAAGATGAGAAAGAGTTCTCCAACTACGTCCTGAGGGTTGGCGATGGGAACCCCCTACCTACTGAGGTGAATGAATTTGATGAAGATGAAGAGGATCAGCTCATTTCTATTGACCGAACGTTGGTCGAGGAGCTCAGCTCAGATCCTCACAAACAAATTCTAGAAGCTACTTACGGGCGAACTGACCAGTGGAAAGGAACCAAGCAAGACTATACAGAAAGGGCTATCCTCACACCAAGGAATGAAACGGTGGATGAGATTAATGAATACATGATATCTGAAGATTGCGGTGTTTCAAAGGAATATCTCAGTTCCGATAGCTTCGGTATAATAGACACTGACTCTGAGAACAACGAGACATTGTACCCAGTGGAGTATTTAAACTCATTGAGCTTTCCAGGCTTGCCTGCACATAAGCTTACTTTGAAAGTGGGTGCCCCTTTCATGCTCCTAAGGAATTTAAATCAAAAGAAGGGGTTATGCAACGGAACACGTCTGATTGTCACTAACCTAGGTGAGCGTGTTATTAGAGGTAAAATAGTTACAGGCTCCCATATTGGACATAAAGTGGACCTTCCAAGAATCATACCATCAGAATCAGTAACTAAACATCCGTTCACCCTAGAAAGGCGGCAATTTCCGATCAGGCTATGTTACGCAATGACAATTAACAAAAGTCAGGGTCAGAGTTTGAAAGGGGTCGTACTGTATTTGCCACAGCCCATTTTCACCCATGGACAACTATATGTTGGTCTTTCCCGAGTTACTACCAAGTCAGGCCTCAAAATTATACAAGGAAAGGATCAAAAGATAGGAAGGGTTAAAAACATTGTCTACAAAGAAACATTGTCCAATATTATTTGCAACCCAATACACACCATTATCCAAAAATACTAAACTCCTTTCTCTCTCCTCCAGAATCACAATCCGATGATCATCCAGAACAGGCTTCCCAGAATCTTCAAAAACTTTCTATACCATAACATGCAAGCTACCAGTAAGTCTTCCGACCCTAAACTCTTCAAACTCAATAATGAACCTGTACTAACAAAATTGTTTTTATCTGTAGGTCCGCCCGCAATAGAAAGTGGCCGCTCTACAAGACCATTCACAATAAACCTAGCAGACATCGTCTACGTCTTATCTTATTTTAATTCTTTTTCGTTATCTACCAAATTCTATTCCCTTTGGACAATTACTTATTTCTACTGTCAAACTATTTTGTTTCTCCGTCTTCACATCCAAACAACCAAAACTTAACTGACACTTTCAAGAACTAAAACTTCAAATTTTAATAAAACATTACTTTAATATCACATTTAATCCGCGCGGAGCGCGGACACCGACCCTAGTTCATATAGTAATCATAAAATAAAAGCTATGACTTATTATTGATATTTGTATATTAGTAAAAAGTTTTGAATTATCATTTTTTCCTTCTAATTTTGTTATCATTTTGTTTGGTCTTTTATTCCTTAACAATTCTGCAATAGAGCTGACTAGTTAATTTCTGTGTGTTCCTAAAGTTTTTTTTTTGTCTTGCTTTATTAGTAGAAGATGAAAAAATCTTTGAAATGTCAAAAAAGAATATGCTAATACTAATATTCCCACTAAAACACCGCCATCTATCTGTTTATTTGACTTATATCCTAAGTCTTTATTTGGTGTTATTAAAAGAGAATTATTCATTAAAAAATACCTTTTAATTTTTAAAATTAATTACACTTTCATGCCACCGAGAATTAAATTGAATTTACTATTTTAATGCTTGTTTTTCGGTTAGATTAATGTGTTTTTCTTATTCAAATATAAACTTAACATCATTAGATTAATTCAGGATCTAGTTTGGTGTTATTTGACTTGAAAACCTTCGCCTTATATATCCTTTTTTTCATTTAATAAGAAAATGATTAGAGGAATTGAACTGAACTACCACTATTTGCTTATGAAAGTCAATGCCTTTTCTGACTTCAACCGTGTGTAAGAGTAAGACAGAGAGAGAGAGAGAGAGAGAGTGCTTTCTTGGATTCCTTCTTCATTCTCTGGTTTTTCTTGTCGTACTTTCTTCTTCTTCTTCAGTCAATTTCGTTTCTTTACTCTTTTGTTCAAACCCTAATCAAAAAGTTTTTTTTTTTTTTTACCAAAGGCTTATTTTTATAAAATGAAAAAGAAACAAAGTTTACAAGCCCATACTTATATATAGTATAGCTATAGTCCCACCCAAAGTTTTAGCCCATTTGAACCCATAGTAATTGAACAGAGAGCGATCCCAAGCCCACCCATTAGAAAGAGGAAGAGACAGTTTCGTTCAAATTTGCGTCGAAAACCAAAGTTGCATGAAGATCGAAGAAATCGCCGGAGAGTTCAATCGATAACCGGAGATCCGATCCGTGATTTGACGAGTGATGAGAGTAGTAATAGCCTCTGATGATCGAAATTGTTGATTGTGAAGCCTCTTATTCCTCTCCTGCCAAATCCAATAAATCGATGATTGCCAACAGAGAAGGGTAAGTCGTTTCTTGTATTTGTTTCCTTGAAGAGATTGCATCTGAATCATGGTATGATCCCAATTTTTTAGCGGTTGCAGGTCACATCTCCTCCCAATTTCCTCCCAGATTGCAAAGCTGAAGGGGCAGTGGAAGTATAAGTGATCTCTAGTTTCAGGCTCCTGGTTGCAGAGCAGGCACACAACATCCGTCTGGAGTCCCCAGCTCCGAAGACGGTCTCTAGTAGGGCATCGATTCAAGATGAACAGCCAAGTGAGAAAAGTATGGCGAGGGATGCCTCCTGTAATCCAAACGCTTTGAGCCCAAGGTACGCTAGTTTCCTGACCCCTTAGTTTCTGATAAACCTGACTGGTGTTAAATCTTGAAATCGGTTTGTCATCAATCACCCATTCATAGCAATCTTCTGTATCAGTGAGGGCAAAAGCAGTGAAGAAGATGTGTAGTTGTACCATTTTCTCTGACCGCGCCGGGGGAATCATCCATCTCCCA
The DNA here is from genome assembly GCF_000695525.1 of Brassica oleracea var. oleracea. Lineage (NCBI taxonomy): Eukaryota > Viridiplantae > Streptophyta > Magnoliopsida > Brassicales > Brassicaceae > Brassica > Brassica oleracea. The sequence goes on from NC_027748.1 coordinate 1,189,135, forward strand.
TCAATAAAGAGGTCTGAGACAGTGGAGTTTGCATCAATGCCCATGCGAGAAGTTTGATCGCTCAGTATAAATTGCGAGAGCTTCCCAAAGGGGGACCAGTTATCCGACCATAATCTACATGATTCTCCATTTCCCACTTTCATCTTTATCCAGGTAAAGACTTCATCTCTTAACTTAAACAGCTTGTTAGCCAACCAAGAGTTTGTTGTTGTCGCTTTCATAGTCCAGAAGTTAGATAGGGAACCTTTTAAAACCTCAGTCTTGAACCATCCAACCCATATCGATCCTGCTTGAAAGAACAACAACCAGATTAGTTTTATACAGCAAGCTTTGTTCCAAGTATGTAGATCCTTTACTCTCAATCCTCCAGTAGATTTTTCCTTGGTCACCACCTCCCATGAGACCTTTGCTGAGTGATGCATGTCTAGTCTTCCTTTCCATAAGAATAAGCCACACATAGAATTTATTCTTGTCACACAGGCTTTAGGGAGTAGGAAGGTAGAGCACCAAAAGTTGTTTATACCCGCCACCACCGTTTTTATTAAGAGAAGCCTACCAGCAAAAGAGAGAGTCTTGACACTCCATGAATTGAACTTTGCTTTAATTTGTTGGATTAAGACCTCACAGTTTTCAGCCTTTAGCTTTTTTGTGCAGAGAGGTACCCCAAGGTAGCGAACAGGAAGGGTCCCATTGGGCATGCCCGTGGAGACTTGGATAGCATCAACCTCCTTTTGTGTTAGTCCCGAAGCATAAAAGGAAGATTTTTGCACACTGACTGCCAGTCCAGACCTCAACTCGAATTCCTTGAGAACCTGTAAGACATTCTGCACTGAGCTTAGCGAGCCATCCATAAATATCAGCAGATCATCTGCAAATGCTAAATGAGTGAGTTTTGATTTGCTGCATTTATGGTGATATTTTATCTTTAGGTCTGCTGCCGCCTTATTTAGCATCAGTGAGAAGACGTTCATTGCAATCACGAACAGGTACGGGGACAAAGGGTCCCCCTGTCTTAAGCCCTTTTTCCCTTTGAAGTAACCATGCACTCGTCCATTGGGACAAAAGTTTCCATTTTTAGAGTCTCTCTTCTAGGGTTTTCCTTAAAGATCCTCTCTTTCTCTTCGACCCTTTCACCCGAATCATCATCTAATTCTCCAAATGCATTTCTCTCTGAGGAAGCAAATCCACCACTGCGCCACTCTCATCTTAGACAAGAGCAAAAGCAGCCGGAGAAGAAGCTCCGATTCCTCCCTCAACGCCACGAAAGAAGCTGCCTTGCTTCGGAAGCTCTACGAAGACATGCTCAGGGAAGCTCTAGAGGAAGCCTCCGAGAACGGGTCGATCCTCAAATCCCAAACCATTGACCAAGAGAATCAAGTGGGCCGCTCCAGATCCTTAGCTAGACTCCACGCGCAGCGTGACTTCCTACGCGCCACCGCTTTAGCAGCCGACCATGTATACTCCTCAGAAGACTCCCTCCCCGAGCTTCTCGGTGAGAGTTCCTCGCCATGTACCCGAAGTACCAAGCTTCAGAGAAAATCGATCAGTTGAGATCCGATAAGTACAGTCACTTGTCAGTAGGTTCGAAGGTATGTCTCGACTACTGCGGGTTCGGTCTCTTCTCTGTTGTTCAGACTCTGAACTATTGGGATACTTGTACGTTTAGCCTCTCCGAGGTCACAGCTAATTTGAGTAACCACGCGCTTTACGGTGGAGCTGAGAGTGGAATTGTGGAGCACGATATCAAAACTAGGATCATGGACTATCTGAACATCCCTGAGAACGAGTACGGTCTTGTTTTCACCGTGAGCAGAGACTCAGCTTTTAAACTGCTAGCTGAGTCTTATCCTTTCCAGACGAACAAGCGGCTTCTGACGATGTTTGACCACGAGAGCCAGTCTGTGAACTCTGGATGGCGCAGACGGCGAGGGAGAAAGGCTCAAAGGCTTACAACGCTTGGTTCAAGTGGCCGTCTTTGAAGCTGTGTTCGACTGATTTGAAGAAGAGGCTGTCTTACAAGAAGTGGAAGAAGAAAGATTCCGCTGTTGGGTTGTTTGTGTTTCCTGCGCAGTCGAGAGTTACTGGCGCTAAGTATTCTTACCAGTGGATGGCTTTAGCTCAGCAGAATCATTGGCATGTGTTGCTTGATGCTGGCTCTTTTGGTTGTCTTTTGATTAAAAAGTCAGTGATGGGGAGTCTAGATCACTCCTTAGTATCCGTTGTCTCTCAGCGATTCAGTTGATGGTCTTGATGGATTAGTTGGTTTTGCTGATGATAAGACCAAAGAAGCTCATCGACCTGGAACTCAGATGCCGGCTTTCTCTGGAGGATACACTTCAGCGCAAGTGAGGGATGTGTTTGAAACAGACCTCTTAGAAGATAACATCTCTTCCGATAGAGATGGAACTACAAGCACCACGATTTTCGGAGAAGAGACAGAGAGTGTGTTTCGGTCGGGGAACTGATGAAAAGCCCGGTTTTCAGTAGTGAAGATGAGTCTGCCTGACAACTCGTTTTGGATTGATCTTGGTCAAAGCCCTCTTGGTGGTTCTATCAGCTAACAAGATTGCCTCTCCAGACGTCCTCTCATTCGATGCTGCTGTTATGTCAGTTACAGAGCAGGGGGACAAACATGATGAGTTCTGGTAGTAATCAAGAGATACAAGAAGAAAACTGCAGTCATAGCTTGGCAAATGGCTCATCAGAGATCAAAGAGAGTGCGATTAGAGACAGAAGGACGGAGAGATGGTGGTGGTAGAAGCAGGCTTTTGGGCGTGGAGGATGAACACGAGAGCAAAGGAAGACGATTTTCCTTTAACGTGGACCGTATTAGTCATAGTATAGTAGAACCCGGTGAAGCCTCTCTAGCTAGTGTTTATGATGAAGAGTACAATAACAACACTAGTGATGACGAGGGTGCGGATGATGAATGGGACAGGAGAGAAAACGAAACCGAGATTGTTTGCAGACATATCGACCACGTGAATATGCTTGGTCTTTAATAGAACCACGACTAGGCTCAGGTTTCTGATTAAACCTGAATCAGGAAGGAACATGAGTCTTGTGCAGATATATGGACCAAAGATCAAATACGAGAGTCCCAGAGATTGTTCAGAGGCTGGGTGAAAGAGAAGGTATATCTTTTGGTATATCGAGTCACATACGCATAGTGGACGATGATAATAAACCGAGAAACCATAGAGCGAGGAGGAGTAAAGAAGATAGTAATACTCTGCACTTGCCTAAAGATGTTGAGAGAAACGGGTTTATAAAGGTTTGAGGTTGTGACAGCTTCTCTTAGCTTCTTGACAGACTTTGAAGATGTTTACAAGCTTTGGGGCTTTCGTAGGCAAGTTCCTAAACCCTGGTTTCAACAGAGAAGGTTCGCTTCCTACTGTAGACGTGAGTTCTTAGTAGAAATGCACAAAGCCACAACTTTTTAGAAGGTGACTCAGAGAGACTGACATAACCGTTATGCGGTGGCTTTCCTGGAGATGAAAAGAAGGTAAAGAACTGTGAATGAATAGATTTGGTATAGCTTGTAATCTGAAAACAGAGCTTTATTTGATCTTAAAGATTCTGCTCTTGTATTGTGTTTTTTTTTTGTTTGGGTGGAGAACAAGAGTTACAGAAAGATTCAGAAACTTGTAGCATTTCTTCTTCTAAGTACTACAAAACTGATTCAGATCGATATAGACACATGGACATGATGCGTGTTTATACCTTAATATATATGGAGTAAAATAATAGGAAAAAGCGATTAAGGAATATTGTAATTTTAGAGAACATCTAATACATGTAGTAGAACTCAAATGACACTCATTTAAATGTTAACTAAGACAAAAATGTAATGGCATTGAAGCTACAAGGATTATGAATCTTCCAAGAGTTTCATTTTTTCTGTCGCTGCTTCTTGGCTGAAGCAGCACCAGTGACAAGTCCGAGAGCTTGGTTGGAGTTCTTGAGTATTAAAGACGATCTAGGGATAGGGACTCGAGCTTTCCGCTTCTTCAAGAAATCTATCCCAGTTTTCAAGCATTCCGGTGGAGAGAGAGAGAGAGAGAGAGAGAGAGAGAGAGAGAGAGAGAGATCGATCCTAGAGTGTGTAAGACACAATAAGAAGAAGATTACCCTGAGCTCTTTTGCTTTTTCTTTCTCGGGTGTTCTTTGTTGGCCTCTTCCTTTTCTGCCTGTACATGAGATAAAAGCATAATTTAATGAAGATTAAATAATTAAATATAGTAGAAAAAAAACCCTAAAAGCTCTCTACCCCGACTCAGGCGCCGCATCCCTCGTTTTTTCTAGATCTGAGGTCTTCTCCGGCCGGCGTTCCTTGCCGTGTTGTGAGAGGACCTCCTCGAAATTCTATCTAATAATAGTGCTTGTGTAGTCTTTTGAGCTTCGGTGAGGATGGTTAGTGATGAAGTGTTACTCTGACGGTGGTGGCGTTAAGGATATCAAGCGATGGCTTGTTATGGTTCAATTCGCTCTAGGTGAAGTCGTTTTCTGTGTCATGGCGTGTCCTCCCTGCCGTGGATGATGGCAAAGATGACTGTAGATCTGAGGGCTTTTGAATCTGGCTTGATGGGACTGCATTGCTGTTGGTTGGTTAACCTTCGTCTCTGACTTCTCTCTGTTATGGCTTAGTATTTAGCGGTTCATTTTCGTGTGGTCAAGATGAGTGTGTTTGTGGCTGGTTTCTGTGTTGTTGTTCTAGCTCTTCTGGTGGTCTAAGGCTTGGCTGGATTGTCGGTTCTAAACCCTATTTGTTTTCTGGTACGCGGTTGTTGTTTTAACCGGTTCTTATGTGGGGTCTTAATTGCTTGGTTTAGTTTGTCAGTTCTTCAAGTGAGGCATCGGAGGTTGCTGGGCTCTGCCCTCTAGGTCGCAGCATCTCATCCTCGGATTTTAGAGGATCTTAAAGAATTCTCGCAAGGATTGTTAGTGTTTTTTTAAGGAGAAGTTGATTTCTTTGATGTCTTGGAGTTAGTTTGGTTGGGCGACATTGTGTAAAGGAGCATGTTTCTGGTCTTCAGTTTGGGTCCTTCGTCTGTGGACTCCATCTTTGCTTCCCTTTTGAGGCATCTGGTTTCTTTCCTAGTGTCGTCACTGGTTTGTCCTCTTCGTTCTTCCTTTGTGGTTAAGTTCAGATTTCAGTGGTGTAGCAGCAAAGCCAAGAAGTTGTGTGGTCCCTTGGTCTGTAAACTACGGGTTTTCCGGTTTACTTGGTAAAGGACCGAGGAGCCTTTGCTCAATCGCGATCGGTCTTCGAGCAGTTGATTGCCAAACGTCCCTCTTCTTTGGCTGCTCGGGTTGTAGGTGTGTTCCTTTCTTGGCTTCTTTTTGACGAAGCAGTGGTAAGTCTGGTTTGTGTTTGGTGGTTCCATGGTGGAACTGTGTTATAAGATTGGCTTTCAACCCCAATAAGTTAGGCTGCATTACTTTCTCAATCAATCCTGTTTCGGTTTCGTTGCTCTTCACCAAACTTGAAGTTTATGGTAGTGCTCCAGTTCGCCTTTGTTATCTTTTCTCTTTTGTTGTTTGTAAGCTTTTGGAGTTTGTGTTATCTCCAAACTTTGTCTCCGGGTGGTTTTCATTTACCATTCCGGCTATTGGCTCCGCGTCCCTTGCGACTTTGTGTAAGTTGATGGTTAAAATTAATATTAATCCAACGGATGAAAAAAAATAGATTTTGGGTGTATTTGTGTTGTGGAGAAAATAATAGGGTAAAGAAGTGATTATAAGAAAATATCGGGGTTAAAGAGAAATATAGATTTTGTGTGTATTTGTGTTGTGGAGAAACTAATAGGATAAAGAAGTGATTATAAGACAATATTGGGGTTAAAAAGAAAGAAAAAAAAAACAGAATCTCTATAAATGTAGCTTCCGCGAAACTTTAAGCCGCCTTTCATTCAGTCTTTCTCTAATCAGATCTTGGATGATCAGATCTCGGCGTGAAGATAGCGAAGATCCAGATCTCTCTCTCTCTCGGCGTCTGCAAGTAAGTGCTAGATTAGAACAATGAGCGATCGTGATAGATAGATCTCTCTTTGCGATCTATCTTTATCGTACTGTGTTAGATGAACTTGTTATTTTGATCCGATCTCGTACTGATATGTGTTAGATGAACTCGTTATTTTGATCCAATCTCCGGATCTCGATCCATCTTTCTCGGATCTGAAGATGAACTTGTTATTTTGATCCGATCTCGTACTGATATGTGTTAGATGAACGGATCTCGATCTATCTTTCTCGGATCTGAAGATGAACTTGTTATTTTGATCCGATCTCGTACTGATATGTGTTAGATGAACGGATCTCGATCTATCTTTCTCGGATCTGAAGATGAACTTGTTATTTTGATCCGATCTCGTACTGATATGTGTTAGATGAACGGATCTCGATCTATCTTTCTCGGATCTGAAGATGAACTTGTTATTTTGATCCGATCTCGTACTGATATGTGTTAGATGAACGGATCTCGATCTATCTTTCTCGGATCTGAAGATGAACTTGTTATTTTGATCCGATCTCGTACTGATATGTGTTAGATGAACGGATCTCGATCTATCTTTCTCGGATCTGAAGATGAACTTGTTATTTTGATCCGATCTCGTACTGATATGTGTTAGATGAACGGATCTCGATCTATCTTTGTCGGATCTGAAGATGAACTTGTTATTTTGATCCGATCTCGTACTGATATGTGTTAGATGAACGGATCTCGATCTATCTTTGTCGGATCTGAAGATGAACTTGTTATTTTGATCCGATCTCGTACTGATATGTGTTAGATGAACGGATCTCGATCTATCTTTGTCGGATCTGAAGATGAACTTGTTATTTTGATCCGATCTCGTACTGATATGTGTTAGATGAACGGATCTCGATCTATCTTTGTCGGATCTGAAGATGAACTTGTTATTTTGATCCGATCTCGTACTGATATGTGTTAGATGAACGGATCTCGATCTATCTTTGTCGGATCTGAAGATGAACTTGTTATTTTGATCCGATCTCGTACTGATATGTGTTAGATGAACGGATCTCGATCTATCTTTGTCGGATCTGAAGATGAACTTGTTATTTTGATCCGATCTCGTACTGATATGTGTTAGATGAACGGATCTCGATCTATCTTTGTCGGATCTGAAGATGAACTTGTTATTTTGATCCGATCTCGTACTGATATGTGTTAGATGAACTCGTTATTTTGATCCCATCGGATCTGGACCATCCCTCTTTCTCGTACTGATAATTGCTTTTCACAGGTATGAATCACATTCATTTTCACTCTTCACCCTACGACTGCTTAAAATTCTGTCCAAGTACAGTAGAAATCTTCGATAAATTCCTAAAGCCGTTCATCCGGGGTGATCTCAACATGCACAGATCCTTGGTCACTCTTTTTAAAAACTTCTATGAGTCTGGTCCTGAACAGCTGCCTGGCTTGGAAAACTTTGAAGATAGCGAGTACTATCATCCACGCAACTATTGGTTTCTTATCAACAGAAAACCCAAACGTTTAGGTTCCATGCTGTTGGCGACTTTGGCGTATGGAAGCCGAAAGGCAAACCTGAGATAGTGCTGGATGGATTAACGGCTGGGCTGGCTCTTGGTACGAAGCAGTTACTACTTTTCTCCTACAACGAGCAAGCCAAAATGAAATCCGGATGGCATATGATAGAGTATGCGCCTGCAATCCCTTCCCAACCCGAAGGCCGCCCAGCTCAACCTCTGGTGTTTCAAGAAAAGGTGGTTGTCAACCTCTACTACAATGCCGAAGAGGATCATATCCGGCAAAAAGGAGTGGCCCTTCCCCTTCCCGGTCTTCAAGACCGACCTGACCAGATCATGGGAGGAAACCAGACTGGAACTGGAACCTCCGCCTTCAACCAGCCTGGAACTGGAACCGCCGCCTTCAACCAGCCTGTAGCCAATCTCCGAGTAAACCAGCCTGGAACTGGAACTGGAACCTACGCCTTCACCGCCCTCAACCAGCCTGACGATCTCTTCTACGACGGCTACAATATCGATGCTTTATACGGCGATGGCCAAGATCGAGTTTCCGCCCAAGATGACATTTACGACGAGCTCTCACCGCTTGAAGCCCGAGTTAGAGTTCCCATTACCCAAGATCGGGCAGGAGAACCAGATCATGCAACACTAGGAGAATCAGATGGAGTTCGTGTAGCAGCAGCAGATGACCCTTTCGGACTGGATCCCCATATCAACAAAACGAGCAACAGAAGGAAGTAGAGCTCTCTTGCTCTCTCTCTCTCTCTCTCTCTCGCTACCATCTCGGTAGAAGAAGACTAGCTGATAAATAGACTATGCATGTTTTAGCCAAGTGTCTTTACCTTACAACTGCTTGACACGGTTTTGTTTCCATAAATGAACAGGTTTATATAATGAATTTTTTTTTTTTTTTTTTTGCTAAAATTTGGAAGTATATATAATGATTTACATACAATTTGTCTTGTGAAATAGATTTTTGATGTCTTTCTATAACGTAGCATAAAGGAATGAATTCACTAACGTTCGTTTTGTAATTTTACTAAACATTTTAAATTATACACTAGTTTGAGCAGTACTTAGCAGTTCGAAGTAGCCACTTTTGAAGACATTTCACATGTTATATACGGATATACCAACATGCTTAATTCGTCATTTTTTTAATAATTACTTACATCCTTTAATAAAGCAATTCCGTTTGTCGTGGCATTCTCATCTCGGCTTTTAGTACTTACAGTTCCAAAGATCTGAATTCCTCAAAACTGTTGATTATTCATGAAGTTGCGAAATTTGAAAGCGGTAGTAAAAATAACACCGGAGTCATTATCACGTTATGCTACTATGTATTTAAAGCATAGGGATGATCAAGCACACAGACACAGACGACAAAACACACTAGTCTCTCGTTGTTATTTAATGTGTAGACATGGAAGTTGGCAGGAGATCCAGACAAAGGTTGCACATTCACTGCATAACCACATGAGTTAGCTCTCTATTTATCCACAAGTTCAGGATACATGAATGAGTTGGTTTACCTCCCCACTTCTCAGGGTCTAACCGGAAAGCTTCAAGAGCACGTTTCTGGCACAAGGTTCCCGCCATGTCTATGTACCTTCAAAAAGAAGTCAAGATTGGTCAAACAAGCATGTCTAGGATCTGAGACTGAGTTTGTGACTCTGATTGCAAAAAAAAAAAGGTATGAACATACTCATTTCCTCCATAGTATCTAGCACCAGGGTACCCTTCACTGTACTTGTTAGTCATCACAGAGCCAACAGCTTGCATCACCGAGACAGATGTGAAATTCTCAGATGGAATGAGTTCAAGCCCCTTCCACTGTCTAGCTTTCTCAAGCTCAATGATGTCAGCAATCTCAGGATCAACTTCCTCCAAAGATGCGTTTAGCTATTTTGGCCACTGAAACAAACCAAAAACATTGCTTCAGCCGCAAGGAAACTATCTACAGCTAGAGATTTAAGACAAAAGGGGTTTAAAGAGAACAAAACAAAAGCTTACAGTGACACGAAACAACAATTACAAATCAGAACACACAAGATTCTGTCCTGATGATGAAAGCGGAGGATTCATGTGGGGTGAAGTCTCCTAAGAGCTATTGCCATCGCCATTTTTGCTCTGCCTCTCTCTCTCTCTCTGGAAACACTGGAAACAAATTTGAATGATGAGAAGAATCAAATGGGCTTATCCTTTGAAGAGAGCATTGTGGCCTCTGCTTTTGGCGGTTCAATTTTTTTTTTGAATTTTTTTCCCTCTTTTCTTTTTATATTTTCTTATTTTATTTTTGTGGTTTCTTGTCATTATCTCATGCCACAGTCTCTCCACCAACGTTTCCATTCTATATGGTTATAAAAAAAGACAGCATATTAATATATAAATACTCAGGAGAGTATAATAAACACAGGTTTACTTGTATTTCTTCTGTATTATATATGCTTCAATTATATAATTAAAAATGCACAAGAGAATGAGAAAAAAAAATATGATTGATGAGAAGAAACATGCTTGGTTTCTTGAGGTTTCTTCTTTGTTTCCAATTCAAGTCCCTTCTTCAACATCGTGGTATCTCCCAACTTGTAGAGCTCCACATTTTTCTTGATGAATCCTTTGTACTTTTCTTGACAATTCAACGCTTTCCTGATGTATGAGGTTCCTCTGCAACCACGAGCCAAAAATCACAAAAATAAGAATTGTATCTTATGTTATTTTTGGAGGATCTATCCCATATATATATAACCTTTTGGCTTAGTTCTTGGATTTCATGAGTCAACATTTGTTCCTGTAAAATCCGGAATAGCAATCAATTATATTGAGTTTCATTGTGTTATAAAGTCCATCTTTGAGCAATACACTCAAAAGTATAAAATACAAGGTAGAGATTATATGTATCTATAGAGAATATATACCTTTTTCATACGAACTCCACGCAAACTTATCTCAAGTTGATTCTCAAGATTGTTTAGCTCGTTGACGCTCAAACCATTTAGTTGTTCCCTTTGTCTGATTCATAGCAAACATGTAATCACAGTGTATACGTAAAAAAACTTCCTTTGTTCATGTATTTCCGTGGATACTGTGATTAAAGACTAATTTTTATAATATAATATATGTTACACAGTGGTGGTGGTTGAAGCTGGCAATACCGATGGTTTTCTTGCAAAGCATGCAACTCTGGCCTTAGGACTGCAGCCAAAGATTACATAACGTTAAACTTCATTTAAAGTGATCGTGGTGTATATATAATTCACTCATATATAAGCTTAACCAGCTCTTGAGTTTTTTCCTTGCCAAACAACATACGTAAATTAAGTAGACGGTAGTTTCTTTTTCAATTAAATGCTTAGATGTGTATAAGCAATAACTTTGAGCAATCTAATCAACAGGAAAAAAAAAGTTAAACCAAGGCTCGGTCACAAATATAATGGAATTAATGTAGCACACTTTTTAAACTAAATCCAAGGAACAATAACATGTGCCACGGCGTATCTGGTAAGCTCCACTATGAACTATGCTAAGTTTCATATATATTTAATGGTTCATGAACTTTATGTCTATGATACTTGAGAAAAAAAAAACGATTTTTTTTTGCTTAAAGAGAAAAAACGATATTGACAGATATCTCGTATAATATAGGTGATCTTGGCTAGATAATCAAGGAAGTTACCAAATATTAATTTCACACCATTTGCAAAAAAAAACACACACATTTATAGAACTCTTTTTACTTTGTTGAAACTGAAACTCCTCTGTAAATCAATATAATGTAAAAGTTGTATGTTATTCACATGCTCTCCTTCATATATATATATATATATATATATATATATATATATATATATAGCAACAGTTTACCGACTTTTTTTTTGTCTGGTTAATTATGTTATTACAAATTATGTGAAACGTTACATAGACGATATTACAGCCGACAATTCTACCTGCCTTATGAGGATTCACGCTTGACTGCATCACCCTGAATAGCTCTATGAGATCCATTTCTGACGGTACTCTTTGTGTCATGCTGAAGATCTATTATAAGCATTTTCTCTACTTTTCTGCATAATTCGCCTTTTCTTGGAATTGAAACCCAAACCACTTCCTGCAAAAATTACGTTGTCTGGGGTTCAAACCCCAGACCTGAGTGTAGAAACCTTTAAACCTTGCTCACTATACCACGGTGCTTCCACAATTTTACCGACTTTAGAGTAGACTTTTAATTACATCATTATCAACTCCTCTAAGTATATCTAAAATACACTTCATCCTTATCCTCCTATACTTCCTCTCAAGTTGGGAATGTGAAAACTTCTCACTCCCAACTTGAACAACAATGTCTCAAATTGCACTGGTCCAAGAGCCTTAGTTAACACATCTGCTACTTGTTCATGAGTTCGAACATGAACCATTTCGAGTATACCATCTTGTATTGCATCATTGACCTGATGACAGTCTGATTTTACGTGCTTTGTTTTTTCGTGGAACACCGGATCTTTTGCTATGTATATTGCAGAAAACTTTAATAAGGTTTTTTTCTGCAACATTTTGTTCATTATATCCGAAAACACAGGTAGAATATTCTCTAGAATTAGCATTTTCGATAATATCAGATAATTAAGATATTTCACCAAAACTTAAGTTTGTTTCTGTGATCCATATAAGTTCGTAGAAGAATCCATCAGTTTCTTTTAGCAGTTTAATCAAAACAATCATCAGATTCTAAAGGTGTTCTCTGAATTGCTTTTTTTTTTTTTTTGGCTGTAAATGATTTTAAGATAACATCACACAACTCTTTACATGTGATACTTCTAAAGCCTTTAGAAAAAGAATCTTCAAGTAAACAATGACTTCACTTGTACCAAGAGATTCACGCTGGCTTTTAACCGAACAACAAGCTCTAGGGAACCAAGATTTTGCATTGCTTAAGACCCAAGACTGTGATAATGGAAGTTGAGAAGCCAGATACAATGCCAGCAATCACAACATATCTCCAGTACTTTGGTCTTCCTTTTCCATTGAACCAGGACTGTACTAACTTGGAGACTGGAGAAAAAAAAATGTCAAAGACAAGACAAGAGATGGTTCTGTCTTCTAAATTCTACTGTGTGTGATTAGTGATGATGAAATGCATAAGACTGAAACTCCACAGTAATTCTACTGTGTGTGATTAGTGATGATGTAGCATTTTGTATATTTGTGTGAGCTTATTGTTGGGAGAGTGATTTATATATATTTCGGGGATTTCTAAAATTTGTTGATTTTAAAATAACTGAAATTCTTTTCATAGACTTTTAACATTTATGTTCTTTATAGCCTACAAGTTGTGATTACCATAAGAGGTAAGCATATATTATAGATGACCTGACTTGTAGAATCTTATGTTTTGACTTATATCTGCATTCTCTGGTTTCAGGTTTGTCTCTGCTAAAAGTTGGTGGGAGAATGGTATACTCAACCTGCTCAATGAACCCAATTGAAGATGAAGTTGTTGTTGCTGAAGTAATTTATTAGTTTCATTCTTCTTTCTCCATAAACCTGCTTCTTCTGGATGCTGATTGATTAGATTGTCCAGATTCTGAGGAGATGTGGATGCTCTGTTGAGCTTGTAGATGTCTCAGATAACTTTCATGAACTTATCAGAAGACCAGGTCTTAAGAAATGGAAGGTAAACATAATGTCTATGTGGTCTTTGAAGCAAATACAAACAGTATAAGTGCTTGTATATGTGTCGATTCAGGTGCATGATAGAGGTGGCTGGTCTTAATTAGGACTGCAGAAACAAGTAAAGCTATCAGAAGAACACGAACACCAGAACCCTATGAACTTCTTGCCCCGCACTATCTGCAGCAGTAACCCCATAGCACTCAAGAGTATATCTTTACATGTGATACTTCTAAGCCTTAGGAAAAAGAATCTTCAAGTAAACAATGACTTCACTTGTACCAAGAGATTCACGCTGGCTCTTAGCCGAACAAGAAGCTCTAGGGAACCAAGATTTTGCATTGCTTAAGACCCAAGACTGTGATAATGGAAGTTGAGAAGCCAGATACAATGCCAGATACACTGTACTAACTTGGAGACTCTGGAGAAAATGTCAAAGAAAAGACAAGAGATGGTTCTGTCTTCTAAATTCTAGTGTGTGTGATGATGAAATGCATAATACTGAAACTCCACAGCAATACTAAAGATTACAAGACAGCGTATTGTTTTTAAAAAAGTGAAATAAAAGATAAATTGATTGGCAACGGAAAAAGCCATCTTGATTCTCACAACCGATACAGCTGCTGCAGGCTCTTGTTGTTCGGTCATGATGAACAAAAGATGGTGCAGCTGTGTAAAACTAAAGAAATCAGAAGTTTTCCACACAGACTAACCGTATAAGCATAGTTGTCTTCCTTATACAAACAGAGAACACAGGTAGCAAGATAAGTTGAAAGAAATCTAGTGCATATACTACACAATACACAAGTAGAGTTGTGAAACTAGAATAAACAAAAGCAAAGAAGGAAATGGAAAAAAAAATTCCCCAGAGGATTTTGTTTGTCAAACAAAGCTCTTACACATATAAAACACACATTTATAGAAAAGCAATACTATCATTGTGTTGGGGTGAGAAAGAGACGCAGCATATGCCTGTGAGTCCATAACGGCTCCAGACCTCTTCAGTATCAGCGACTCCGTGGATCCTGACTCTTCTCGTGCTCTTCGTGTCTGGGTTGAAGAAGAAAACATAGAAGGGCTGGGCACGGTCTGGCAGAGTTGATGGGGAGAAAATGATTTCACCAGCCTTGTTGGTTCCTTGGGAAATCATACGCTCACCCATCCCAAGAGTGAAGGGAAGAGACGAGGGAAGCTCAAATGATTGTCCGGACCACTCATGTTTCGTCACATCCTCCAGTATCCAAAGATTAAAACGGTCGAAAGAAGAAGCACCTCCCAAACAGATTGGTACAACGACAGCTAGCTTCCCTTTGTATTCTATCAATGATGTAAAGCCCTTCCAAACCAGGACATCCTTAGGCGTAGTGATAAAACTTAGTATCCTCTCATTTCTAACATCAAAACACACAAACACAGGAGGAGGAGGAGACGCTTCGGTTTGATTTGGAACAGAAGCACCATAATAGATGAAACCATTGATGCATAGTCCCACAGTCATACGGCGATAAGGCGGGGAGGTAACTTGGGTACGAGATACAACTCGTCCTCCTCTTCCAAGTGTTATAACCTCGTGCATGCACATGAGACTAGGGTTATGAATAAGATCATACCTAGATGTCAACAGGGTCAACGCTTTGAATTGATCATCAACAGGATCGTATCCCAAACATGTGCCATTTGCCTTGCAGTGAAAGGTTATGACTTGCCTCGTGCTAGGGTTACATATAATGAACGTTAACCCCTCAGAACAAGCGAGAAAGCCATGGACGGAAGAATACTTGAAGCTGCCGTGACGCAAGGTCACTGAGGGTATTGTCATGTCTAGATTGGCAACCAAAGAAGAAGAAGAAGCTTCCTCCTCCTCTCCCGACAAGATGAACAGACGCTCGGGTTTACCAAATACACTGTTGGTGAAAGCGGCTATAAAACGGGATGGCTTCGCAGCGTAGTAAGAAGCGACGAATCTTTGGCTTCGGGTAAGGGAATACCAAATCTTGGACACGCATAGGAACTTCATAAGAGACTTTCCAGGCAATCTAGTCAGTGTCTCCACCTCCATATCGTAAGGGAGGAGGACATGTAGCTTCTTACCTGGCCTCTTGTCGCCGCTTCCAACGCCATTGTCCCTTGGCTCGTAGACACTCTTTGCAGGCGATCTAGTATACATCTTTTTCTTCTTCAGATCAAGAGGGATCGGTTCCAAGATGCTTCGGCTGCCCTTCTCATGTTCCTTGCGTTTCATCATGGAACGAAAACCCTTAATTCGACTCGATTGATAGATCTAGATCGATATGTAAAAAGACAAAGAGGAGTTTCCTTTTGAGAATTCAGACAGATCTCAGCCGTTCGTTTTTGAACTTAAACTTTTAACAACTCTGACACAACCTAGTTTAATAGATTTTGTTAAAGACTGACTAACTCTAGGTTCGGTCCCTTTTTCTTTTTTTTAAAAAAAAAAAGAAAAAAAGAAAAAAAACTTAAATTAATAAATATATTAAAATGTGTGTTTGCTGATCTCTGATCCATCCCTTTCTGATAATCTGATAATCTGATAATCATCGACTTGAAACCTTTTGTGTGTGTTCAGTCATCTCTGTCTTAGTGTTTTCGTTTAAGCCTTCCATCAATCAATCGAAATTATCAACCTTTTCTCCTAACCCGAACAAGAGCTTCTCGAGTTCGTGCTCAAGTTTCGATTTTGTCATATGGGTCAGATGGTGAATTTAGCTAAAAGTAATCGTTTTTTCCCCCCCTTGATTCAGGATAATGGCTCCGCTAGTGAAATTTCACCTGCTGCCTTGTTTCCCGAGTCTCCAAACAAGGATGTTAATAGAAGAGTCGCTGCTGCTTCTGTAATCGCCGCTTTGGCCTTTGTTTCTATCGACAAGGCTTCTTGATTTTGGGATCTCCTTGAAGGGATTTAACCAAATCTTGTGTGGCGTTTGTTTAGTTGATTAGGGAAACTTCTTTAGTAATGGATTTGGCTATTGTAGAAGGCTAATGAACAACAATGCTAGAGCTTGAATTCAAGATTCTGGCTGAAGAACAGACCCACTCTTGTATTGTTGGTTTTAATGGATATATTGGAACTTGTTTGGGAATGGTTTTTGAACCTTTAGATATTAATGAACAAACTAAAGCTTTGAAGATTCTTCTAGTTGCAGAAGCAATACCACACAAGAGTGGGTCTGTTCTTCAGCCAGAATCTTGAATTCAAGCTCTAGCATTGTTGTTCATTAGCCTTCTACAATAGCCAAATCCATTACTAAAGAAGTTTCCCTAATCAACTAAACAAACGCCACACAAGATTTGGTTAAATCCCTTCAAGGAGATCCCAAAATCAAGAAGCCTTGTCGATAGAAACAAAGGCCAAAGCGGCGATTACAGAAGCAGCAGCGACTCTTCTATTAACATCCTTGTTTGGAGACTCGGGAAACAAGGCAGCAGGTCGATCAATTGAAAAGTAGCAATGGTTCATATTTGATCAATCCATAGCTTATAAACGGCAAAATCGCGCTCCAGGATCTCCATCTTGTAACCACTGGTATGGAGTGAATATCCAGTGAGCCTCTGTACAGAGATTAACCCTCATGTTGTCAGCACCCATTCTCACAATCACAGTGATTCTTCCAAGTTTGTTGTTGGGATTTACAAGCTCATTGGGATCCATTTTGTTACTCACCTGCATCAAATAGTCAATGCAATTTCGCTCAAAATCCAAATCAATTGTATGAAACTCCATGTCATACTCTGTTGTGCTAATCCTTTAAAAGTACCTTAATGCCAAGAGGGTTAGCAATTCCCCCTGAGAAACTCAACATGAGCACCATCCAACTGTCTAGTACGCTCTCCACACCACACCATGTGCGCAGAACAATCATAGTACAAACCAGAATTTGAGTCCAGCCTCGTGAGAGACTGTTCTTAAGGCAGAAGCAAACACTCATGAGACGTGTAGAAATCAGTTGTAGTCATGAGTGGATGATCCGTGGTGAGTCCACACGCAGACATGAACCCCAATGCCTCATCAACCCTGTTCGCCAGCTCCTGGTACCTACACAACAACAACAAGATAAACCATTCAGAGTCTCTGAAACAGAGGAAACTCTGTTCTTCTTTGTTTCATTCAACTTACCTGTCAGCTTGCTCGCTTTGCTCAACGAAATCAAGGTTCCACTGTGTAACTCTTTGAATTGCAGCGTAACCTCCAGTGCAGACTGTGTGTAAGCACGGATCATCCTGTTGGGATCAGGGATCCTCGACTTGTCATCAAAAGTGTCGCCGTTGATGTTGTCTCCCTTGTAGCTAGGCAGCTTCACACCATCCTTCTCCTCGAATGGACCAGCCATTCTCCCAACCTAAAACCAAACGAATAAAAATCTCACCTTTACGAATAAAAATCTCACCTTTAGTATAGAAACAGAGAGAAAGATCTAACCTTTACGATAGGGACTTGACCTCCGAAGGTAAGAACAATGCTCATCTGTAGGAGAACTCTGAAGGTGTCTCTGATGTTAGTCGCATTGAACTCCTTGAAGCTCTCTGCACAATCCCCTCCTTGGAGAAGGAAAGCTTTGCCGACGGCGGCATCGGCCAATCTCTCTTCCAAGTTTCTAGCTTCTCCGGCAAAAACGATCGGAGGGAAAGCCTCGATGGTTTTGAGCTCGGCCGCGTCGGGGTAATCGGGAAGCTGCAGAGCCTTCTTCAGCTTCCAGCTCTCCGGCGTCCATTCCAATGCAGCAGAAACGGATTCCTTTGACTGAAACGGCGGCGTTTCGGGACGAGAGATCCAAAGGAAAAAGAAACAAAATCAAAAGATAAAGGGCAACAGCTTCAATCGCCGTAGAGTTCGGCAAGAGGGTGGTCGGAGGTTAGACCCTTGATGAGTTGTGCGCAATCGCAGCGAATCTTTGTGAGACCAAAGTCTCTGCATTTCGCCACTGCTTCTCGTAACGCCAGTCCTTCAGCTACAAAGCGGAGAGCCTACAAAACGCACCCAAGACCTGCAATTTTGTTAGTTTCATTCCAGGCAAATAACAGAAACTATTTATAAACCAGTTTCATTCGTTGAAAATGACAGATTTTGAAACCAAGCAAATAACTAAACTTTTTTCCTTGGTGTGACATTTTTTTCCTTTTTCCTGGTTTGCTTTAGGCTTGATTTGTTAGCTTTATAAATAAGAAAAAATGTAAAATCTTTTCTATTTCTTTTATTTAACATTCTTCAATCCATAATCAGATTGGTCAAAAGTCAAAAACATTTTACACAACAAACCTAGTAAAGCATTTGGTTCATATCCGGTTTGAGGTTGAGATTGCTGGTTATCTTCACTTACACGTGTATTCCAAACTATCCAATTTTACATTGGGCTTCATCGTTATTTGGGCCTAAATGTTTTCGGCTAATTAAGGGCCCATAGATATGAAAATGGGGATGATCCACTAGTCCACTTTGAACGTTCTTTCTGAAATTACGTTTTTTTTCTGTAATTACGTTTTTTTCTGTAATTACGTTTGCTAACTATGAAATTGTTTAAACGACCAGTGATCATTATAAGTGTGCAAATCACACTTTCCGATTTAAGGGAAGCTGACGTTGACCAATGACCACGGTACTCTTTCCTTATCTTTGGCTGTTCAATCACACCGAGGCATTACAGCTTTATGATAAAGATGTAACTTCCTTCATTTAATTCCAAGTAGTTTATAACCATTTGTTCAATTATTTAATTATTATCCACCATGTCATAATTACTTTATTTTATTTGACATCGTCATAATTACTTTATTAAATTCTCAAATTGTATAAAGAAGAAAATTTTTAATGTTGATAAAAACAAGCTTTATAGTATTTTGAATAACGAATTAATACTTTAACAAAAAGGACCTTAAAAAAACAGATACAAAACATTCTTTGGGCCTAATGATAGAAAACAAACAAGTTTTGACAAAATATGTGATCAAAATAATATACTGAGTCATTGACAAAAAAATATACATATACAAGTGTATATTTAGGTTTTGGCATGTAATTTCACTCTCATGCGTTCATAAGTGATAGTGAACATGCGATATACCACGTACGCTAGCCCCAAATGGACCCTATTCACTTGTTTTATTGGACCACAATATGACTTATCAAAAGGGAGTAAAAATTGACCAATCATTGAAAACTTGGGGACCGATCAATGAAAATGAGCTAATTTTATGTGTATAAATGTGGCAAGAAGAGAAAAGGAGCTATGTAGGTCACCTTATATGAGATTACAAAATTCACAAGAACAAGTTTATGTTTTAGTTGTGTTAGGATCCTCTCATAAGATGTCATGGTTGTACGTTGCTATCAGCACCACATAGGTCCATTAATGGCATGTGATGGGAAAAGGCTAGATGATCATAGAGACAAACAGTTATGTGACATCTAATATATTTATTACGTCAATATAAATAGCATGTTATGATCATACAAGAATGATTATAGTAAACTGATTATGTTTTATTTAATTTCATTGATACTCAAAATTTTGAATTATATTTTGTATAAAACAAAAACAAGATGATCTATGTATTGGAAAGAGTCCTCGACTTTTTTTGTCGAACAAATGCAGAGTTTTGTTGAACTTTGGTTACAAATGTGTGGATCTTATCGTTTAATGTTAGATTTATAGTACAATACTACAATGTGATAGAAACTGATGGTTTACTTTTGCATCTATAGTCGGTCAATGTCACGAGCCTAACTTGTCTAAGAGTCGAATTCTCATGTGAGAGATGAATATGTGGACTAATAACTAATAACACCATCGAGAAACAGACAGCATAGTTAGCATGCGTCATAATATCGAAGGTGTTGGATTCGAGTCGTGTATAGAAGATTGAAGACTTTCGAGTAGTAATTGGGTTGATGAGTAGTATTATAACTTTGCATTAGAACTTTGTTATTCATAAAAAATTGATCATTACTTGTCTTACAATGTTCAGTTTGTAGTGGTGATGATTCTAATCTCTAAATGAGTTTTCTTGTTCTCGTCTCGGATGAGTATGCTACTACTTATTCTTCTGTTGCTGTCAAATTAAAATACCTACTTTTCATATAATCGAAATTTAAAATGGAAATGGATACATGATATGTAATATTATTACATCTATAAGATGTGCAGTATATTATTTGAAAGAGCAAATATTTTCAAATAAAAGAATAATAATCTTGTCACTTATAGAAGACTACTGCAAACAAATCTATTCATTTTGGATTCATTCATAGTAATTCACTTTACGTCGAGAATGGTCCATAGAAGGAAATTGACAAAAGAAATTTGTCTAAAATGTTTATTAATTAAATTCCGAAAAATTCTTGTTTCGATATTACATATTGGGAAATGAATGACGTCGACCTTTTGTGATGTAAATGCGAGCAGGAATTTTATATCATTGTTTTTCCAATTTGAAGGAAAAATATAAATAAACAGTGTTTTTTCGTCGCCCTTTGTATAGCTGACCGTATATAATCGTTATTATAAAATTCTAATATAATTCATGTTTTACGTCTTTGATCGTTGGGTTAAGTCTAGGCCCAGGGACCACAGTGTCTGGGTCCAGCCCAAAAGTAAAGCAGAGTAAGAAAAAAACGGAAAAGAAAAGCAAAAGGGTATTATTTATGTTCAGTTTTGGAGTTCGGACCATTTGTTTATAGTTTGATGCATTACCTTCATATTTTTGTAAAACTGAGATATCCCATCACATTGATTTGGTTATTAATTTTGCATTTATATACCATTTCAGATGGAATGTTCAAGTTTATGATTGATGCAATATATAGTAGAATTTATTGCAATAAATGGCAAACCATAATAAATGTGATAAGTTTTCTATACACCAATATTCTAACTCTACAGTTCAAATCTTTTTTTTTTGTCACTGAACTACAGTTTACATCTTTATATGATACATTTTCAGTTCGCGTCACAGTGTTTTCAGCTGGATGTAAAAGGTGCACTGTTGTAATGTGTTGGGGTAAATAAAAAACCTTAATATATAAAGAAGAGGAAATAATGATTTGGATGGCTGAGACGCATGCCTTACATTGTATTATCGCTCTTTACGATTGAATGGTGCACGTTCGAGTAGTTTTTTTTCTTAGTTATATGTGCATTCACTAAACATTTTTCTAATTACTAGGAATTTTTTATTGTTAGATCACTGGGTTACATTCTAACTTGATACTCGATCGGTATTCGTGGCTAATTATTTTGTGTTTTATCCTAGCTAGGTATAGTCAAATCATATATATACGAAATTTGATATGATTCTTCTGATATGAAAAATAGATTGTTTCACTAGAGTGTAATAAAATAGAAGAAAGTTGAATTCCGTAACTATGTACTGTTTGCATGCATAGAGTATGGCTTATGGGACCCTGCCCACTAGAGAAATGGAAGTATGAGTTAAAAAGCTAAGTTTCGCTAAGCTTTGTCACGTGCTAATGCTGCTTTAGTAGAATCTGCCAAAGTAGTATCATTAAATCCCGTTTCATAATGTATACCTAATCCACCGTTTCTTTCCTCGTCACTAAATATTAATACAACTAATAACATGCATGTTAGTTGATTAAAGTAATCAGTTGTATTGATGGTGTAATACTACCACGCCTAGCCTCGGCAAATGCAATATCTAGACTCTACATATCTTAAAAAAATTCCGATTGTTGAAATAATAATTGTAATCACCTTTAAGTATTTTTTTCCTTTTTCCTTGGTGTGACATTACCACTTTAATCGAGTTTTCTTTTTGATCTCAGGACCCAACATGTTCCATCTAAATCTGGTTATGAGCATGATTTGTTTTAAGAGTTTGTTAGCAAATGTTTATAAAAAACTTCAAGTAATTAATAATCAGAAAAGAGTTGTTTCTTTTCGTTACAAAGAAATTATAATTTTTCTGTCCTGAAACTTTTTTCAAGGATACTTGAATTTGCATAAGTGAATATCCAAAACACTGTCAATGGGAATGACAGATCAATCTTTACTCTTTGATTTCACATTATCTTAATTACTTCCTTTTATGTGGATCACTCGATTTGACAGCAGAATAAAGGAGAAATGAAAATCAAATGTTAAAAAGGCATTACAAGTGAGATGTCAGCATCTCTCTGAGTTTTTTACTTTATTAGTATTTTTCTTTTAACATCATAATTAACAAGCACGTTATCTTTGCTTTCTCTAAAAGGTATCAGAATTTAACTCTGCAGAAACACACTAGTGTTTAAGTACAGCCTGCATAATTGATTACAAAACAAAAAACTTATATGGTTTAATATAGTCCCTAATCAATTCTCTAATCAATTGGTGATTTATAGGCTCCACTTAAGCTAATCAACAAATGTGAAGATTGACTTGATATATGATATCTTAGATTTAGAAACGCATCTAGAATTTGTTTATATTCCGAGTGACAGCTTTGAACTACTACTTGTATCAGAATACTAGTGACCAATATTTTTGACATTTCCATAGAAATTTCACAAGATATTATCATATCACTCACAATGTGTAAACTCAAAACAAAAAGCTGGAAACCACCAAAGTACTCCACTATTTTTTTTTTTATAATTGCTTGGAGCATGTTCAAATTTCATAAAATCATTGGAGTAACTTTTTAAAATATAAAATTTTTCTATTCAGTTCTGTTTTGAAGCAGTACTAAAAGGACAAAAGGATATACAAAATTTCCAAAATATCGCTTCACTAATTATATTACACTACGAGTAAATAATACTGACAAAAACTTATAATCAAATAATTTGGTTCTTCCATTTTAAGACTGTTTTATTATTTAATTTCTTAAGAAATCGAGTGAAATAAAATAGTATTAACTTCTTTAAATGAAAAGATTGAGAGAAAATGAAAGCAGCAAGCCACTAAACACCAAAATTTAATTAAATAAACAGATAGAGAAGAAGAAAAATAAGATAAAGTCGCTCTCTTCCTGGTTGTCCTCATCTCACAACACAACACCAGCTCAAGAGAGCTCATCACTCAGATCTCACATCTTCACTCACACCTCTTTTAAAAAACATTAATAAAATAGCATAAAATGATGATTAAAACATTGATCTCTCGTCGTTATCTGAAACTTCTTCACCTCCAATAAGAGATTCTGTAACCTTTCTTCCTCTCCCTCTGTTCAAGAACTATCTGACCAAACATACATAAATATGAATTAAAAAAAATATATATAATAAAAATGGTGGATCTTTGGGAAACATAAGCTTCAACTTAAAAACACATGCTTCTGGGTCTCGCTTTATCTTCAAGTTTTCCCGCTCTCTGTTTCATTAACCCAAGAGGTAATAGTACTAAATTTCTATTACAGCAAATATTAAATAATGGCGGAAAAGTTTAATATTTTCTATTACAGCCACTTAAAACTGTATCTTTCTTTTTACTTCTGCTGTTTTGTGTGTTTTTAAATATCTTTGATGGGGTCTTTCTTTCTCTCTTTCTTTCTTTCTTGAGTTTATATCAGATAGAGTGGAGAGAAAGCAAAAGTTGAAGGAAGATTAGAGAGAAGCGATTATGAACACTAGTGGTGCTCGAGCTGCTCTTTCCTCCATGAAAGCTCCTTCAAAGCATGACACCAATCAAGTAACTTTCTCTTTCTTTCTCTCTCTCTCTACCACTTTCCACTTTTGTGAATTTGCTTTCTTGGTGGGTTTTGTTTAGTTTCTGAAAAAGTTTCTTCCTTTAGATGATGGATACAATCTTGATTATCATTCTTAAGATTCTTGGCTTCAACATTGGACTATTACAAAACCGTATCTTTACTTTTTTTTTTTATTTTCTAGAAAAAGAAAGTTATTATTCTTAGTGAAATTACTGGTCACAGTGAAAGTGATCGATACTCAATTGTTATCTACAAGTGTCCACTATCAAAGGCTGAGAACAATCTACTGTCTCTTTACAAAACTCAAGTTTTGCTTCTCTTTCCTTTGAGTGTATGAGTAATAATGTTTCGTGGTATTCTGAAATCTGCAAAGGAGGATAATAAGAAGAAGAAGATGGAGCCTCAAGGCAATGGAAAACCTCTGGTTAATAGGCGCAAAGCTAACAGAGAAAAGAAAATGGACTTGCTTCAAGATGTATGATCATTATTACTTTCTTTTGAGTTTAATGATATGATTATGAATTAATGTTTATTGTTGATTAAGGTTGATAAGCTCAAAAGGAAGCTAAGACATGAGGAGAATGTGCATAGAGCATTGGAGAGAGCCTTCACTAGACCTTTAGGAGCTTTACCTCGTCTCCCCTCTTACCTCCCTCGTCACGTAAGAACCAAACCATTCACATTATCAAACTCCTTGTTGTTCTTTGTGTGTTGATCTTTTGTTTCTTTAGACATTGGAGCTTTTAGCTGAAGTAGCTGTTCTTGAAGAGGAAGTAGTTGGATAAGCTTCAAGAGATAGCTTAAGATTCAAGTTATCCATAAAGGAAAGAAGAATAACTTAAAGGTTTTGGATAAAGACTAAGATTCCTAGATTAACTTGTAATAGGAAAAGATAAGAAGTTTCTATTACCTATATAAGGGGAGACTAATGTAAGTTGTTCAATACAACAATAAGAAGAAAGAAAAGAAAGAAATAAAACAAAGAACCGTTTTATAGTTTCTGTGTCATTAGCTACTTTATTTGGTATCAGAGCTTGTGGTTTATCTCGATCACATAGAGCTTGGATACAGAAACGATGGCAGACCCAAAAGCTATAACAGATTCAAAGGCAGTAGTAAAGATGAAGAAATCAGTTCCTAGTGCAGTGGTGTGTCCGATGTTAAACACATCAAACTACACGGTATGGGTGATGAAGATGAAAGCACTCCTACGCGTGCACAAGGCATGGGAAGCTATGGAGCCAGGAACCGACGATGAAGACAAGAATGATTTAGCTATAGCTCTTCTGTTCCAGTCGATACCTGAATCACTGGTTTTACAGGTGGGTGATCTTGGAACTCCTAAATTGATATGGGAGGCCATACAATCAAGAAACCTAGGCGCAGAACGAGTCAAGTCGGCTCGACTCCTAACATTAATGAATGAGTTTGATCGTCTGAAGATGGAAGATACAGACACAATCGATGCATTCACTGAAAAAATCTCAGAGCTTGTATCAAAGGCCTCGACATTGGGACAGATTATTGAGGGTCCTAAAGTAGTAAAGAAGCTCCTTAATAGTCTACCACCAAAGTTTATCTTCATGACAGCATCTCTGGAACAAATGTTAGACTTGGAAACAACAAGCTTTGAAGATATAATTGGGAGACTTAAGGCTTATGAAGAGCGCATAAAAGGTTATACACCAGTTGAGCAACAAGGAAGTCTTCTGTACTCAAACACTGAGAAGTCCTACGATCAGAAGGGAACTGATAATACAGGAAGAGGGAGAGGACAGAACAGAGGACGTGGCCGTGGTAACAGAGGAAGGGGTCGTGGCAGGAGCAACTATGGTGAGAGAAATAAAGAAAAGAGAGACTACTCTCAAATAGTGTGCTATAACTGTAAGAAGAAGGGACACTTCGCCTCTGTTTGTACCGAAAAGAAGGCCGAGGATGAACTCAACAAGACTGAAACAGAGACTGCAGAAGTAGCGCTTTACATGCTGGAGGTGGTATTCCTTAACGAAGAAAAGGTAATGCCGAAAGAACTGGAAGCTGACAAGAAAGAAGATGGAGTGTGGTACTTGGACAACGGAGCCAGTAACCATATGACAGGACAAAGATCGTACTTCTCTGAGATAAACGAAAATATCAAAGGGAAAGTAAAATTTGGAGATGGATCTTATGTTGACATAAGAGGAAAAGGTTCGATTATGTTTGAGGCAAAGACGGGAGAGCAGAAGATGTTAACTGACATATACTATATCCCTGAGCTACGAAGCAATATCCTAAGCTTAGGACAGGCAACCGAGCAAGGCTGTGATGTTCGAATGAAAGACAACTACTTGACTCTAAGAGATCCTGAAGGAAGATTGCTCGTGAAGGTCTTAAGGTCTGCAAACAGACTCTACAAACTAAAACTGCAAGTAGGTAGAGCAGTTTGTCTACACGCAAAGATACAGGAGGAACCATGGAGATGGCATGCCAGACTTGGCCATATTAGCTTCAAGACAATACGAGCAATGGCAACTAAAAGAATGGTACATGGTCTGCCAGAAATAAGTGAAGAACGACGACTCTGTGATTCATGCTTGGTAGGCAAGCAATCGAGACAACCTTTTCCAAAAGCGACAATGTTTAGAGCATCACATCCACTAGAGCTTCTACATGCAGACCTTTGTGGACCAATCTCGCCTGCAACTCTCTCTCTCAACCGCTATATCTTTGTCATCATTGATGATAACACAAGATTTATGTGGTCTATACTGATGAAAGACAAAAGTGATGCTTTTGACAGGTTTAAAACGTTTAAGAAGCTTGTCGAGAAGGAACTAAACAGAGAGATACTAACACTGCGTACTGATAGAGGAGGTGAATTTACTTCACATGACTTCAATAACTTCTGCAACAGCAATGGGATCAAGCGACACTTAACGGCACCATACACCCCACAACAGAATGGCGTTGTGGAGCGAAGGAACCGCACACTAATGGAGATGACTCGCAGCATACTAAAGGCAATGAGTGTGCCTAATTACTTATGGGGAGAGGCAGTTCGTCACGCCACATATTTGATTAATAGAGTACCTACAAGAGCTCTATCTAATCAAACTCCCTATGAATGCTTGAAAGGAAGAAAGCCAAGCATATCTCACATTAAGATCTTCGGGTGTATGGCGTATGCAAAGAAAGATGCAGGACAGTTAAGGAAGCTTGATGATAGATCTGAAGCAGCAGTTCATCTAGGCATTGAACCAGGGTCCAAGGCCTACAGACTCTACAATCCAACCTCAAAGAAAATCATTGTAAGTAGGGATGTTATCTTTGATGAGAAGGCATGTTGGAATTGGAAGGGAGAAGGTGAACAAGTTAGAACCGATCCAGGCATGTTTCACATGACGTGGGGGAGCACAGAGGACAATGGAAGTGGTCCTTATGTTGGTAACGAAGAAGCTGCTACAGAACCAATATCACAGCCGTTCGAAGCAGAGGAAGATGAAACAGAGTCAGAAGTAGAAGAAGAAACTGAGAACGAGAACCCTACAGGTCAAAGAAGATCATCTCGTCAAGTCAATCCACCTGCCTATCTTAAAGACTACGTATTACTATCTGACGTTGAGTGTGAAGTGTTACTCCTCGCACTGAATGATGAACCTGCAAGTATTCAAGAGGCACTCAAAGACAAGCGTTGGAGGATTGCGTGTAAGGATGAGATTGATTCGATAGACAAAAACGAAACCTGGATCCTTATTGAAAAACCACACGGAGTAAAGGTGATAGGACTCAAATGGATTTTCAAAATCAAGCGCAACGCAGACGGAAGCATCAACAAGTACAAGTCAAGGCTTGTTGCGAAAGGTTATGTGCAAGAGCATGGCATAGACTATGATGAAGTCTTTGCTCCAGTCGCTCGTATGGAAACAATACGGTTTCTTATTGGTCTAGCTGCTGCAAACGGATGGGAAATCCACCACCTAGATGTTAAGACAGCCTTTTTACACGGTGAGTTGATTGAAGAGGTGTTTGTGTCGCAACCAGAAGGGTTTGAAAAGAAGGGAGAAGAACATAAGGTTTTCAAACTTAAGAAAGCTTTATATGGCCTGCGACAAGCTCCTAGAGCATGGAACACGAAGCTTGATCAGATACTAAAAGGATTACGGTTTAAGAAGTGTGTCAAGGAGAACTCTGTCTATCGCAAGGAGGAAAAAGGTAAGCTACTTATAGTAGCTGTATATGTAGATGACTTATTCATCACGGGTAGCTCAGTGGAATCTATCAAGGAGTTCAAAGACGCGATGTCCGGCGAGTTTGAGATGACTGATTTAGGCTTGCTTACCTATTATCTCGGCATAGAAGTAAAACAGAGCATACAAGGAATCATGATTAAGCAAGAAGCTTATGCTCGACGAATTTTAGAAGAAACAGAGATGGATAGTTGTAACTCAGTCTACGTACCAATGGAGTTCGGATTACATCTCTCGAAGGCAATGGATGAAACAGAGATAAATGCAAGCGAATACAGGAGAAGAATAGGATGTCTGAGATACTTAATGCATACTAGACCTGATATGGGGTTTAGTGTTGGCATTCTAAGTAGATTTATGCAATCACCAAGAGAGTCACATGGAAAAGCGTTAAAGCAAGTATTGAGATATTTGAAAGGGACTCTCGGTTACGGGTTAATGTTCAAGCATGGAGGATCTCAAGGACTGATAGGATATAGCGATAGCAGCCACAACACTGATCCAGATGATGGAAGAAGTACCACTGGTCATCTATTTTGCTTCGGTGACACGCCAATCTCGTGGTGCTCGCAGAAACAAGACGTGGTGGCTCTATCCTCTTGTGAGGCCGAATACATGGCAGCAACAGAAGCTGCTAAACAGGCTATCTGGCTGCAAGAGTTAATGACTGAGATCACAGGAAGAAAGCTTGGAAGAACACTGATTCGCGTTGACAACAAGTCAGCCATTGCCTTGGCAAAGAATCCGGTTCTGCATCGTCGCAGCAAACACATTCACAAACGCTTCCACTTTATAAGAGAATGTGTTGAACGGGAGCTGATCGATGTTGAACACATACCGGGAACAGAGCAACGCGCGGACATCCTGACTAAAGCACTTGCAAGGAACAAGTTCAAGGAGATGAGAGAGATGATCAAGGTTCAAGACTTAAGTGAAAATGTCTTGAAGCTTAGAAGGGAGACTGTTGGATAAGCTTCAAGAGATAGCTTAAGATTCAAGTTATCCATAAAGGAAAGAAGAATAACTTAAAGGTTTTGGATAAAGACTAAGATTCCTAGATTAACTTGTAATAGGAAAAGATAAGAAGTTTCTATTACCTATATAAGGGGAGACTAATGTAAGTTGTTCAACACAACAATAAGAAGAAAGAAAAGAAAGAAATAAAACAAAGAACCGTTTTATAGTTTCTGTGTCATTAGCTACTTTAGTTCGGTTAGAGGAACAAGTC
>NC_027748.1:1223435-1230384 GCF_000695525.1 Brassica oleracea var. oleracea
GTGCTGGTAGTCCCATCTCTGTCTGAAGAGATGTTATCTTCTGTTTCAAACACATCGTTCACCTGTGCTGAAGTGTATGCTCCTGAGAAAGCCGGACGACGAGCTTCTTCTTCTGTCTTATCAACTAATCCGTCAAGACCATCTACTGAATCACTCAGATAGAGCGGATACTGAGGAGTGATCTTCACTATTCCTGAACCTGTTTTACCAGACTGGCTCTGAAGAGAACCCATCACTGACTTCTTAATCAAAAGACAACCAAACCCCGTCGGATCATGACCAAACACACGGTAGAAAGAAGTTATAATAAACTCAGGACGGAACAACGACAAACCGAGGGAGTCCATATCTTTAGGACCTAAAGAGCCAGCGTCAAGCAACACATGCCAATGATTCTGCTGAGCCAAAGCCATCCACTGGTAAGAGTACTTACCCCCGGTCACCCTCGACTGAGCAGGGAACACGAACAGCCCCACCGCGGAGTCTTTCTTCTTCCGTTTCTTGTAAGACAGCCTCTTCTTCAAATCGGTCGAACAAAGCTTCAAACTCGGCCACTTGAACCACGCGTTGTACGCCTTGGCGCCTTTCTCCTTAGCAGTCTGCGCCATCCAGTTAACAGACTGGCTCTCGTGGTCGAACATTGTCAGAAGACGCTTGTTCGTCTGGAAAGGGTAGGACTCGGCTAGGAGTTTGAAAGCTGAGCCTCTGCTCACGGTGAAGACGAGGCCGTACTCGCTCTCAGGGATGTTTAAGTAGTCCATGATCCTGGCTCTGATATCATGTTCCACGGTGGAGCTCTCTGCTCCACCGTAGAGCGCGTGGTTGCTTAAATTAGCAGTGATCTCGGATAGGCTGAAAGTACACGTGTCCCAATAGTGGAGAGTCTGAACGTACGAGAAGAGACCAAACCCGCAGTAGTCTAGACATACCTTTGAGCTTGAGCTTGACAAGTGGCTGTACTCGTCAGATCTCAACTGGTCGATTTTGTCTGAAGCTTGGTACTTGGGGTACATGGCGAGGAACTTGGCGAGAGCTTCGAGGAGGTCGGGGAGGGAGTCTTCTGAGGAGTAGACATGGTCGGCTGCTAAAGCGGTGGCGCGTAGGAAGTCACGCTGCGCGTGGAGTCTAGCTAAGGATCTGGAGCGGCCCACTTGATTCTCTTCTTGGTCGATGGTTTGGGATTTGAGGAGGGACCCGTTCTCGGAGGCTTCCTCTAGAGCTTCCCTGAGCATGTCTTCGTAGAGCTTCCGAAGCAAGGCAGCTTCTTTCGTGGCGTTGAGGGAGGAATCGGGGCTTCTTCTTCGGCTGCTTTTGCTCTTGTGTAAGATGAGAGTGGCGCAGTGGTGGATTTGCTTCCACAGAGAGAAATGCATTTGGAGAATGAGATGATGATTCGGGTGAAAGGGTCGAAGAGAAAGAGAGGATCTTTAAGGAAAACCCTAGAAGAGAGACTCTAAAAATGGAAACTTTTTGATTAGGGTTTGAACAAAAGAGTAAAGAAACGAAATTGACTTGAAGAAGAAGAAGAAGAAGAAAGTACGAAAAGGAAAACCAGAGAATGAAGAAGGAATCCAAGAAACCACTCTCTCTCTCTCTCTGTTGAAGTCAGAAAAGGCATTGACTTTCATAAGCAAATAGTGGTAGTGTTGGTTCATGAGCTAATGTATGGTTGAAGCAAGCAAATTATTCAGTTCAATTCCTCTAATCATTTTCTTATTAAATGGAAAAAGGATATATAAGGCCAAGGTTTTCAAGTCAAATAACACCAAATAAAGACTTAGGATATAAGTCAAATAAACAAACAGATAGATGACTGTGTTTTAGTGGGAATATTAGTATTAGCATATTCTTTTTTTGACATTTCAAAGATTTTTTCATCTTCTACTAATAAAACAAGACAAAAATAAAAGACTTTAGGAACACACACAGAAACTAACTAGTCAGAAGGAATGAAAAGACCAAACAAAATGATAACAAAGTTAGAAGGAAAAAAAATGATAATTCAAAACTTTTTACTAATATACAAATATCAATAATAAGTCATAGCTTTTATTTTATGATTACTATATGAATGTAATATTATTATGTACCTGGACCCTACTAATATTAGATATGTTGGTTGAATATGAATACTTTTATTTTTTTAAATATGATTATTGATGTAATCAACTAACTTTTAATATTAATGTTAGACCATATGCCATTAGTTGAATAACTGTAGTTCAAATTAAAATTGCAAATGAGATACTTTTAACTATGTATTAGTTTTAAAACTCTTTTAGAATTAGTTGAAATATATGATGGTTGTTAATTTATTAGTTTTTTTTAAAATAAAAGTAACAAATTAATACTTCATATAAAGATAAAATATTAACAGCAGAAGAAATGAAAAAAAAAAAACAAACAGCAGAAGAAGTGCGTATTTGACCAAATACGCTAGTTATTTCATGGTAATTACGTAAGTGCTGTTTTGTACAGATGTCAAACGCTCAATTAAGAATTTGAGCATTTGCGTTTTTGGTTTTGTTCACTTTAAAACCGCACAGTTTTAACAAAAATTGTTGATTGGTGACACTTGCTCAATTACGCACTTCCTATTGCAATAACGCCTCGCACCACGGTTACCAATCACTACCTAAATGTAAGGTTGGATTGTGGGGATGCTTTTGCCTGCTTTGGACTCCATACATTTTATTTTGCAAAAAGTAACAATAAACCTATTTCATTGTTGTAACATTTATCGAATTCAAAATATAAGGCTTTTTATCTTCGTTAGGATAGGCATTGACCAATTACAAATCATGGTCTCCTATACCATGTTATAAATAAAAGTTGAGCTCCATCGAGTGACAACTCATATATGTTTTGTTTTTTTCCATGTCAATTTGCATATATTGATTTTGTTCCATCACGAAACTAAGACATCTTTGGCAATGCACTAGACGTATTCATCGATAAAGTCATAGATAATAAATAATCTCTTCCAAAAGAAAGGACAAATGCACACTATTTATATCGTTTACTATGCATTGAACACAATGTGCTATTGATTAAACAAAAATGCCTTCTGTCTTTTATCATTTCTTCTAGAAATTAAAATGTTTCTTCTAGAAATTAAAATTAATTAGTTTAGTTATTTGCTTGGTTTCAAAATCTGTCATTTTCAATGAGACAAAGCACCTACAATGCTCTCATTCTTCTTTTTGTGTTTACTTGATGATAAAACATAACGTTATTATTCAACTGCCAAGTCCAAAAACGAATATTTTAACTTTTAAATTTGCAACAAAAATCTTAATTTAATTTGAGAACTCGAATTATATCAATGTCAGAGTAAATAATTAGACTAACTAAATATATTAATAATATTAAGATTTTAATTAGACTAATTAAACATATAAATAATATTAAGAATTAATAAATTTAACTATTTAACATGAACAAGAAAACATAATTTTAAATATTGTACTTTTAAATGAATAGAATAAATACAACTAAAAATAAAATAAAAGAATATGAATTTTATAAACTTTTGAATCTTATACATTAACATCAAAACCAAAAATTATATAGTTTTCAAATGCACTAAAATAAAAATATCAAACCATTACTTATCAAAATGTTAAACATAACTTATCAAAATGTTTTTTTTTCTTTTACTTAGTTATCAAAATGTTAAGATCTATTATATTGTAAATTAGATCTTGTTAAAAGAAACTATCGCATTTTTAAGCACGTGTTATAATCTAGTTTTAACTTTCAAATTTGAAACAGAAATCTTAATTGAATTCGAGAAATCGAGTTATATCAATTTGGTGCATTGTACCATACTAGTACCATTAATGTTGTAGCTTCAAAAAACTTCAAATTTGATTTGTACTTTTGGTTGAAAGTAGATATGGTCAGGAAATAGAATAATCTGATGATGCAAAACTAGTTTGCAATTAAGACAAAAGCAAAAAGATCGAAAAGAGATTACATAATCCATGGTTACTCCATCGGGAAACGGAAAAGATACTGTATTACATTTAGATATGCCTAAAAATGTATGAAGCAAAAGCACATTAAGAACTTAAACACTGAGAGCTGAGAGAGTTTCTCATTCATATCAATATGAACTTTTATCTCATTCAAACTTGACTCTTACGACGCTGCCTGAGTCTTCCACCAATACTATTTGGGTTTGGCTCAACAGACATCTTCTTCCTCTTGCCTCCTTTTGTTTCTCCGTCCTCTCTCTCTCCGGAAGAAGTCTCAACAGGAGTTGCTGGATGATCCATCTCATTCACATCTAATGGCTTGATATCATCACCATCATCAACCACTGAAGTTTGATTGTCCCCACCAGACAAGAAACTCAATGACTTCCTAGCCGAACCCTGATTCTTGTTTGCCCCTTCATCACCATCGTCAATGTGATTCTCCTGAGCCTCAAGCCCATAGGTGATCTGGAGAATGAGATCATCTTCTCCTTCTGAAGACGCCTTTGCTTCTTTGAAAGATAGCGATCTCTTTGCAGAAGCTTGGGAAGGAGTGTCTTCAGTTTCATCATCCTCATTTGTCTCTGACTGCTTCTTGGTCAAAATCAGGTAATGTGCAACAGACTTGTACCCTAGCTTACATACCTGATAAAGAAACATCAAAAACTCAAAACCGGTAACATTGAGAGAGAGAGAATAATGCACCAAAGTTGTTTACCTTCTTGTAAGCATTACCAGTAGGCAACCACCCTTTGCGTTTACGACAGAGACTGCAGTTGCAGATCCCGCGACAGACAGGACAAATCCAGTCCGGATTCTCCAGTGCCTCAAGCACATGTTCTCCATACCTGTTCACAAACATACTCTTTAAAAACATTCCTCTTTTGGCACAACACAACAAGATATTGGATATTCAAACACAGAACATACCTCATGTACAAACAATCTCCACAGAATTGACCTGTAACAGATGGATGACACTGGCTGCACTGTGTACGATGACCAAGCGTCTTCTGCCTGTAATCCATAGTAAGCATTAGACACTAAACATAATCAAGCCATAGCTAATAACAAGCCACAACTAACCTGCACTGGTGGCAAGTCTTTCCTTTAACAGGATCATAGATCCGCTTCCCATCTGGAGCGTAACCATCAACAAAAAGCTCCCAGACCCGCTCTGTGTTACCAAGCAGCTTCTCATGCTCATCAGTGTAAACCTCAGGCCTCTCGCCTCCTTCTGGTAACCACAAAACCACTTCTTTAGACGCTTTACCCTTCTTCTCCTCCGCTTCCTCGAAGTAGGTAACTGGCGACGCGTTCTTCAACCTGGAAGGAATTGACTTTATACTTCAAAACCCTAAACCAAAAGAGAAACTTGTGATGAAACCCTAAACCCTAAACCTCGATTACTACTCAAAAACCCTAGCTTTTCCGAAAAGCCCTAATTTTTTTTTGGAATTGACGAGAGAGAGTAGTACCTTGAGGATCGTCTGGTGGAGACGGAGAGCTGAAGAGGAGGAGTAGATCTAAGATCCGGATTCGAATCGGCAGCTTTAGTGTAGCGCCTCTTAGCGGGTCGGGTCCCGGATTTGAGCTTGAGGGAGAGATCCATGATGCCGAGATTCTGCATCCTCTGGAGATTCTCCTTGATCCTCTCTTCTCTGCATTTCTCGTAGATCGATACGTTTGAGTTCATCGCAGGCATTGTTGATTTGACTTTGTGAGAGTTCTCTCTGGATAATAATAAGAAGAAGAAGAACATATGTATTTGTTACTTCCAAGGTGATGTTTTTATATTAGTTCATGTCTGAAGATGAACAGAGCAACGGTCTGATTTTTTTTTTTAATTGCTTCCTTTGGAGTTCAAACGTTTTTTTGGGTAAGTGTGCTTAATTTGCTAACAAGTGTTTGAATCTGGACTGGAATAAAATGGAATGTGTTATGAAATAACTTATAATTTATAGTATCGAGAAATTTAAATAAGAGTAGAATTTAATACCCGTATGAAGCAAATAACACTACTATAAGTGAGAGAGTTTATTATAAGTAAGAAGAAGAAGATGTAATGGTGTACAAAAGAGTGAGATGAGTGATGGTATTTATAGTGAACAACAATACATAAAATAACAAAGATAGTGCTTAATTTGGTAAATGAGTGGGTGATCATAATGCTTGATGAGTAGATGATCATAATGCTTGATGAGTAGATGATCATAATGCTTGATGAGTAGATGATCATAATGCTTGATGAGTAGATGATCATAATGCTTGATGAGTAGATGATCATAATGCTTGATGAGTAGATGATCATAATGCTTGATGAGTAGATGATCATAATGCTTGATGAGTAGATGATCATAATGCTTGATGAGTAGATGATCATAATGCTTGATGAGTAGATGATCATAATGCTTGATGAGTAGATGATCATAATGCTTGATGAGTAGATGATCATAATGCTTGATGAGTAGATGATCATAATGCTTGATGAGTAGATGATCATAATGCTTGATGAGTAGATGATCATAATGCTTGATGAGTAGATGATCATAATGCTTGATGAGTAGATGATCATAATGCTTGATGAGTAGATGATCATAATGCTTGATGAGTAGATGATCATAATGCTTAAGTTGGTAAAGGAGTGGAGGATCATTTCAAATTTTATCTTATAACACTCCCCCTTGATCATCCATCTTGTATTAAATTAAGTTTCGTAACACTCTCCTTGGAGACCGGTGTTACTCTCCGCTCTCGCTTAACGTCTTTGTTGCCTCGTTAAAAACCTTTCTAGGAAAACCCAATGGGAAAAACCATAGTTAGGTAAAAAGAGTACAACTACGTAAACTCCCCCTCGATTGAGCAGTCATAGATCCTTCTGATGACGCATTCCAATGTTATGGACATGTTTTCTGAATAGCGAAGTAGGAAGTGCTTTTGTGAAGAGATCGGCTGCATTGTCGCATGAT
>NC_027748.1:1233683-1269260 GCF_000695525.1 Brassica oleracea var. oleracea
TGCTTGATGAGTAGATGATCATAATGCTTGATGAGTAGATGATCATAATGCTTGATGAGTAGATGATCATAATGCTTGATGAGTAGATGATCATAATGCTTGATGAGTAGATGATCATAATGCTTGATGAGTAGATGATCATAATGCTTGATGAGTAGATGATCATAATGCTTGATGAGTAGATGATCATAATGCTTGATGAGTAGATGATCATAATGCTTGATGAGTAGATGATCATAATGCTTGATGAGTAGATGATCATAATGCTTGATGAGTAGATGATCATAATGCTTGATGAGTAGATGATCATAATGCTTGATGAGTAGATGATCATAATGCTTGATGAGTAGATGATCATAGTGCTTAAGTTGGCAAAGGAGTGGAGGATCATTTCAAAGTTTATCTTATAACAGAATGGTGTATATTCTTACAGTTGTAATATATACAGCTATGGAAGCTAATC
Organism: Brassica oleracea var. oleracea; assembly: GCF_000695525.1. Lineage (NCBI taxonomy): Eukaryota > Viridiplantae > Streptophyta > Magnoliopsida > Brassicales > Brassicaceae > Brassica > Brassica oleracea. The sequence continues at coordinate 1,234,147 of NC_027748.1, forward strand.
TGGTGAAAAATGGAATGTTATCTTTCCTAAGAATAGGCTTTCTTCTTTGTTAGTTAGTCTATGTGAACTTTATTGAATTATTAGTTTTTGACTTTGTGCTTTTGGGGGTTCCTCTAAATTTGATTTGTTTCCTCTCATCTTTCCTATGCTTAAAAGGAACTAAATCCATTGAGAAACAGTGTAACTAGTTATATACTCCATCTGTTTTTATTTGCAAATAGTTTTAGTTAAAAGTGTGAATATTAAGAAAATTTTTACTTTTAAAAAAATAGCATTTAATACATAAATTCAACCAATAATAAAAAAATATAAATTATTTGATTGGGTCACACGACATGTAATAAATATAAAAAGTGTTTTGGATTATGTAAATATCTTACATTGTGAAACAAACATTTTTTCCTAAAACTACTTACATATCAAAATACATGGAGTATATTTCAAATTGATGTCCGAAACAAAGTTGAATGTTTTGTGCACCATGAAAAACAAAACTACTAGTATTCAACATAATAATAATACTAATTCTGTTCCATAAATATATTTTTTTTGGTATTTTTACACATATTAAGAAAATAAATTAAACTAATATAATAAATATATTAGTTTTCTGTAATTTTCAATTTTTAATAACTTTTAATCAACATATATTTAATAAAATCAATTAATTTTGTTGAAGTTAACAATTTTTTCATAAAAACACACAAAAAAATATCTTCGTGAAACAAAATTTTTTTTTCTAAAAAGTCTATCTTAATGAAGCGGATGGAGTAATAAATAAGTACTCCCACCGTTTCACAAAGATAGACTTTTTATATTTTCTATGAAAAAATTGTGATTTTCGAAAACATTAATTGACTTTATTGAATTATTATTGATTAAAATTATTGAAAATTGAAAATTACAGAAAATATACATTTATTATAGTGATTTAATGTGTTTTCTTAATACTTGTGAAAACACTAACAAAATCTATTTTTGAGAAATGGAAGAGTATCTCTTATACATTATTTACCAAGTGATTTTGACACATGTTATCACCACATTAATTTTGAAAACAAAATGATGACATGACATATTAATAAAAATGACATGACTTAGACTAATTGTGACATAAATATTTACATTTAATGTTGTTTTATAATTTTGATATTTTTTGGATAAAATAATAACTTATAAATCATCATTAATATAACAATAAATAGTAAAGTTAGAAATATAGTAATATATAATAATTTTTGAAAATATTATTTAATTTTATTTAAATAGTTTTATAATTTTTATTACAAGAACAAATCTTAAAAAAATTATGCATTTAAAAAAAATCTAATCATATTCTGATTGTTTCTTTTTACTATTTACAAATTTTTGAAATATTATTTAATTTTTGATCATAACTTTTTTGATTGGTATAGATTTTCATGAATTTGTATTACATGTTTCTATCATTCTTTCTGTAAAATAAATATATAATTTATTTTATTTTTAAATCATATAACATGATTATTTATTATTTTCTTTCAAACTAAAAAAAATAGTGATACATAGACCTTTTAAGTTTTTGTTACAAAAAGAGTCATCAAAAAAGAAAATGACCAAAATATATTTCATGAAAAAGGTAAAAAACTATTTTACCTCTTAGTTTATAGATATATAAATAATAATAATAAAAGTTTCTTTACAAATTTCGAATTATATGTTTTCAAATTCGAACTTTTTCAAAATAAAATATTTCAATTTTTTTTCAAATTTTCTTTTTTTAAAATTTTATTTTTGAAATTCGAAAATACTTTTTAAACTATTTTTTAAAAAAAATATTATTTTTTAATATTTATAAATATAATTATATATTCAAAAAAAATATATATATTCAAAAATGTAAAAGTACATAAAATGTTATTAATTATAGTTTTGGACATATAATTTGGATTTAATGTGCGATGGATATTTGGTAAGAATAACTATTTTTGTTTTCTAGTTTTTTGTCTTTTGGATTTTGAAAATCCCATGGATACATATGATATTTTGAAAGTTAAGTCATATGAGTAAAAATGAATAGAATTCATCTCCCAATAACATTAAATTTAGTAAGAATTAGAGAATCAATTTTAACCACACTTTTTGAATAACAAAAAATTTGAATGGATTTTGAAAATTCTTAAACCAATAACAATGGATTCTATTAAGATTTTTGAAATCCAAAAACCAATAATAATGAAATCTCAAAAATTTCAAAGTCTACTAGAATTCATCTACCAATAACTCCCTTTAAGCAAAGTTAAAATCGATACCTTTGAAAAAAACATCTATATTGCTTGATATAAATGGCACTAAACCAATCGCAAAAACTGAAATCTTCAATGACTCTATGCTAAACTAGGAGAACTATTAGATCAAGCAAATAAGCTCCTCAAATTAGTGGAGTTTGTACGTTATCTTTATTCGTTTCTACGTTAAGTCGTTGACTTTTTGTTAATTCCCATTGACTTATTTAAAAGAATTAAAAGGATGGGAGTGAGTGAGCAGTGTGGGAGGAGGCCACGATTCACGATGGGGAATAAGGCAAATCTGATCTTCTTATGGGCTATGCTCGTTTCAGTTGCGGCCATGGCCACGCGGCATTGTCCCTTTCAGCGGACTAAGGGCATCAATGGTCTCGAGAAGATCATTGTCCGCGACCCTCGCGGCCTATCTTTCGAGGTACTCTTCTTGTATATCTTTGGAAAAAAATATCCTGAGTTTTGACTTTTGATCTGATAAATCGTCTTGTATAGCTGACCATTTTGGTTTTCACTTTGGGATATAATCTGTCTATAGTTCCTTTTTTCTTCAAATTTTGTTAACACATTCAGGTTTACTTGTATGGTGGTCAAGTGACTTCTTGGAAGAATGAGAAAGGAGAGGATTTACTTTTTATGAGTACCAAGGTAAACTTCAGATTCACCCTTGTTTATGAGCTTGTATAAAGCTCCATCTGAGATCATGTTTTCTTTTATAAATAATGTGTTATATGTATTGTGCAGGCTATATTCGAGCCTCCAACACCTATTCGTGGAGGGATTCCAGTATTGTTTCCGCAAGTATGTGCTTAAGAATGTTCGTTCCTTTTGTTTTTTACTTTTGTTCTTGAATGGTGTTGTTAATGAAATGCTTTTTTTCTGTAAATGCAGTACGCTAACACTGGTCCACTTCCCTCACATGGATTTGTCAGACAAAGGTTCTGGAAAATTGATGCTAATCCACCTCCTTTATCATCACATCCTTCTTCTACTGCTCACATTGACCTCATCTTAAAATCATCCGAAGCTGATTTGAAGATCTGGCCTCATAAGTAAAGATTTTTTAAACCTCTCTTTCATACTCTTCTATCACTTTTCAACTATATGTTATAATATCCCACATTAGAAATGATAATTATTCAAAATCCAAATATGAATAATATGATCTTTGGAATTGACAATTGGTTCTGAGTTGAAAACCGGCTAACATCCTTTTGGGTTTAATTCTCACTTAAAGCAGCTTTGTGACCACCTCTTTTATGTCTTTCAGATTTGTATATCGACTGAGAGTAGCATTGGGGCATGGTGGAGACTTGACTTTGACGTCTCGTATTAGAAACTCTGATGTAAAGCTGTTTAACTTCACATTTGGTCTTCACCCCTATTTCTCTGTTTCCGATATCAGGTAATCTCATCTTAATTTTTTTAAAAATATATTGTTGTATATAAAGTTATACATCGATATGCTTCTTGTGTACAGTCAAATCCAGGTGGAAGGATTGCAAAATTTGGATTATCTTGACCAACTAAAGAACAGAACACGTTTCACTGACCATGGCAAATTTATAACTTTTAATTCACAGGTAAAACTTATCCCTTTTTTTACCAACTGCTTATATCGTCACTAGTATAAAAAAAAGAAACACTGCTAACTCTTCAAAATAGCTTGCGAGGCTTTACCTAAGGACTCCAAACAAGATCAGAATCGTGGACCACAAGAAAAAAAAGACAATCGTGGTGCGCAAGGAAGGACAAGCTGATGCAGGTAATGACTTACGCAAAAACATATTGTTCTAGTAACGATGGATCATTTATAATGATAATACAATATGCAGTGGTGTGGAATTCATGGGACAAGAAAGTGGTCGATTTGGGAGTTGAAGATTACAGACGTTTTGTTGCTGTGGAACCAGTTGAGGTCGAGAAACCGATCATATTGAAACCTGGACAAGAGTGGAAAGCGATTTTCCAAGTGTCTGTGGTTCCTTCTGGTTGCTCCAGGAAGTCATGCATTCCTCATACTTAAAAACTTAAAAATGTCGTTAAAGTAATACTTCTGGTCAGGATCCACACCTGACCTTACCAGTGTATTTTTTGTAACTTTAGTATTCTTGGTTCAAGTTATCGACAATAATTGATATTTTCAATAATAATCAACTTTTATATCTAGCTTGCCTGCCATATAAAATTTTACAGAGCGAATGTGGCTTGAGAATTGAGATATGTAGCGTAATATCGAGCGGTCATATAATATGTGTATGAATCGTAAGGCCACGAACAAGAGCGAATGTGGCGTTACAGCTGGTTTTCAGAAAGATAAAATAAAATTTTTCTTTATATGGTCAACATAATGAACTCCTTTCACAAAGGATTTACGGTATCTCCATTGGTGTACTCCGAAATAGAATAAGACCATCTCCAATTATTTCCTTCATTTTTTTTGCTTTAAAATAAAATAAATTCAAAATGAATTCGAGATTTATTCCAATGGTTTCTCTTATTTTCTTGGTTATAAATATATTTATTCCTCAACTTTTCATTTATTGCTAATAGTACCTTTTATTTTATAAAATTTTAAATTACACCCACTTATTTTTAAGTTTTACAATTTTAATCAAACATAAACTTTTAAGATCCAATCGAAGGTGCTTATCAAACATCTGATCAGTTCTGGTCTCATGTGGTAGAAATCTATTAGAATGAAAAATGCAAATTTGAGTGAACTAAGAAGATCTCCAAGCTCGAGTTCAGACTATTGAAAATACAAATCAAGTCAAAATGATGCTAATAGGAGATCCAAAATACAAATCAGGTTGGAGTTTGATCATGTTTGAAATATTATTAAAAATTTCAAGAAATTTCAAGATAAAGACATTTATGCTAGACAAGTGAGAAATTTGAGTGAACTAAGAAGATCCGTCCAAGCTCGAGTTCAGACTATTGAAAAGCAACAAAAAAATTTGCATACATACGCCAGACAATATGGAATTAGACCTCTAATGGTACTTCAAAATACTTCAAAATATAAGTGCTAATGTATTACTTGTTTCAAGTTTTATTTGAATAAATAATCATTACTTTAAAATATTTTACAGCCTAATCAAGTCAAAATGATGCTAATAGGAGATCCAAAATACAAATCAGGTTGGAAGTTTGATCATGTTTGAAATATTATTAAAAATTTCAAGAAATTTCAAGATAAAGACATTTATGCTAGACAAGTGAGAAATCCATGTGGTTTTGGATATACATCTTCTGAATCAGAAATCCTACTTTTGATTTTGCTATACAAGTATCTCCAGATTTATCTTCATTTTTTTCTAAATTTGGATAACAGATAGTACTGGTGAGGTTTCATCTCAGCGATCAATTGGAGTGAAAAGTCTAAGTTAAAAAGAAAATGTGATGATCAAACATGTAATTAGTATTTTTAGAAGAAGGAAACAAACAACTTTTGAAGCAACTAAAAAATACAACTGCACAAAAAGAACACCAGTTGGAGATTTATAGTCAGAATTATGCCTTAAAAGAACTAAAGGAGAAGAACAAATTTTTATTTCGAAATTTAGCTTACATTCAAGATTCAAATATTTATGCATAAGTCCAAGCTGAACAAACACAAATTTTACGGAAAATGACTATACAACACCAAGATCAAAGAATTCCTCATGCATCTATTACATTCAGTTAATATTTTAATAATTTTGGTGGATCTTGAAATAACCTTGGCTGATAGGAATTTGGTGGCTTCAATGTTAAAGTATCCTCAGAAGACCTCAAGCAAAATACATATTTTATTGGTTACGATTAATAAAGACTTCAGGTCTGTAATACAAGATTTACGTGAATATGGTTATATCGTCTTCTCAGCTATTAGCAAGGAGTTTGCCGAACAAGAAGCAACAAAATATGTTTTTTTTTCAGTTGGTTATACAGTTCTGTTTTTAGTTTTTTTTTAACTAATGGTCATTTAAGAGTATTCCTCGTATTATTCTTTTCTTTTTGAGAAACAGAAATTTACTTCAGTTTTACTCTTTATTTTGAAATGAATTAGTGAATAAAAATAGAGTAATCATATGGGATTATGCTATATTTTGGAGTGGTCATACTTTTTATTATTTTTAGAATAGTTAAAATTTAAATTTAAATTATAAAATGTTTATTTTAAATTGAATCATGAACGAAATGAAATAAGTTTGAAGATGTTCTTAAATCTGATAGCTCTCTCAGTTTAGTATAGGGTAATTGAAGATTTCATCTTTTGTGATTGGTTCAATACCATTTAGATCAAGCAATACCGGTTTACACTTTGCTTTCGTTAATGATTCAATAAGATTTCATATTTGCAAAAGAGACCTTAAACTTTGTATAAAGGTGAAATACAGCCAATAAATAACGATTCCTGTCTTTTCTCTCCACTTACTCACGAGTGTGGGCTTTTAAAATCTTTCCCTCGACTCCACCCAAATCCTCGCCGGCGACAGAAAACCCTAGATTCGATTCACCGCCGGTTCCTCCACCAATGTCGTCGTTCAATCTATTCTCCACCCCACAACAGCCCCAGCAGCAAACAGCAACTCCTTCCCCCTTTCAAACTCAATCGTTTCAGCCGCAGACCAATTCCTTCTTCTCCCAACCTCCACAGCAGCAGCAGCAGCAAACGCCGTCGTTTCAGCCGCAACAGTTCCAACAACAACAACAACCACAACAGCAAGTACAACAGCTGTATCTCTTCACGAACGACAAAGCTCCGGCGAGTTACAGCACCAAGTGGGCCGATCTTCACCCCGATTCTCAGAAACTCCTCCTTCAGATCGAGTAAGTTCATAAAGTCGATTCCTTTATATCATTAGGCTTGCTCTAGAGTGATAAAGTCGATTCCTTTATATCATTAGGCTTGCTCTAGAGTGATAAAGTCTGAATCTTTATTGTTTGTTTGTTTGTGTGAATCCTTTAGAGGGAAGATATTAGAGTACAGAAGCGAGAGTCAGAGGCTAGACCAATGCAGTCGTCTTTACGATTCCTCTGTTTCAACCGAAGGGTTCGAGTTTGATGCTAGCCGCATTGTTCAGGTTTTGATGATTCCATCTCTTTATTCTTATTGGTTAATCTCAGTCTTGTGTTAAAGTTTGGTTCTTTTTTTGTAGGAGCTTGGTGGGATTAACACTACCATGGACAGACAGAAAGCTGTTCTCCACGAGCTTATGGTGGTTGTTAAAGACATGCTGCGTGATTCCGAGGTTGCTGTTCGGTCTTTCATTATGCTACAGCCAAGATTCCCTCAATCTAAGCCACGTGGAGGAGGAGGAGCTGCTACTGGTTCTGAGGCGCAGGGAGCTAACCAGGCTGCTGCTTCCTCTGGTCATCAACAGCAAGGAGTTGCTTCCGTTGTTCAAGTTTCTGATTTTTACCGTGGGGTTCCGAGGAAGCCCACTGTTTTCTTACAGCAGACGGTTGCGAGGTTTGAGAAGTATCTAGGCGAGTGTAGACAGTGGGTTGAGGAGCTGGAGCAGCTGCTTGCTTTGGATTCCGACAAGTTTAGTCGGCATGTTTCTCTTTTGGAGTCTCTTCCGAAAGTCATCTCTAATGTCCATGACTTCTTTGTTCATGTCGCTGCTAAGGTTGAGAATATTCACCAATACATTGAGTCGATGAGGACGGCGTATCTTGCTGACCAGCGTCGGAGAGGAGAGTGCCATGACCCGTTTCTTGAGGCGGATCGGAGGGAAACAGCGAAACAAGAAGCTGCTGCTAAAAGAGTCCACCCAACTCTTCATCTACCTGCTAATACTGCTACAAGTACACAAACCTCAACCCAAGTTGCTGGATTGATTACCAGCTCAAATGCTCCACCAGCATCTGCAGCCTTTCCAACACCAAACCCTTCTTCAGGAGGCGGGTTGTTTCTTAGCACGCCTGCTTCTGCTGCACCTGCGACTTCTCTCTTTGCTACACCATCTTCTGCTGCTCCTAGCTCTTCTTTGTTTGGAGCAGCAGCTACTCCTTCGCAGACACCACTCTTTGGTTCTTCACCGGCTTCTACATTTGGTTCTGCTCCATCTTTGTTTGGACAGCCAACTCCATCAATTGCTGCTACGCCTTCACAGTTTGCAGGTACAAAGACATGACACGTTTCCTAAATTCTCATAGGATACAGTTTGCATCAAGTTTGTTTTTGTCTGTAGTCTCAAGTTGTGTTATTATCTGTTTCCCCCTTTAGGTATTACACCGGGTTCAGGAGCCAGCTTCGGTTCTATGACTGTAAGTACATTTTGTTGCATCTATGTGACTCAATCTATCTAACGACTGCATTCAATTCAATGCATAACTGAACTTGTTTTTCTCTTTCACTGCAGAAATACTCAAGGCCAAAATCTAGAACTTCCCGCCGTTAGCAACTGGATTCTTCTCAAGTTCCATCTCTCAGCCTGACCACACATCATCACATCTCTTGAGAGTTCATCTATTTCGCTTGGTGTTGTTTAGTTTGGTGAAAGTGGGTTTATTGAATCTTATGCACCAGTTTGTATCCTATGTTCGTTATTTATTGAATTGATGATTTAATGTTATCAAAAACAGTCACAGGGCACAAAAGTGTATCATCTTACTCATATCATCTGGATAATGTTTTTACTGTAGTAATCTTATTCATACAATCATCCATCCCATGAAACATGTAGTCTATCATGGTGGTATAAACTTAAATTATTTTTTTCATAATATAAATGACAATAATGATGTCATTTTTAGCCTTGTTTATTCATATTTATCAGCAATCTTTAGTAGACGGTCACAGAGCTCAAGTGGCTTGGAGAACATTGGCATGTGATCTGCATCTTTGATCTCCATCACTTCTTTAACCGGGAAATTATCTATAATCCATCGCTGAAATTCTTTGGTTAAACTTTTATCTTCTCCGCATATGACATACACACGAGTAACCGAACCATATCCTTCCTCGGTTAAGCTTTTGGTCCCCGTCAGGTTACTGGTAATCGCCGGTCCAACTCTCACCAACATTTTGGCCAGCTCAAAATCCTAACAATCGACAAAAATAAATATTTCAAATTTAATCAAAAAATAAAATGAATAAATAAATAAAAATATTCATAAAATTGGTCTTGACAACAAAAAAAAAAGTATTTTGGTTAAGTCTTACTTCAACAGGTGAAAGTTGGTACATGTACTTGGCCAGGAACTTGGTTCCAAGAAATACAGACGTTAGAGGACGTTCCTGTGTTCCGTATGTCCCAAACTCCATGTTTGAACTTTCTTCTTCTGTAAAACTCTCTAGACACTGCCATAACTCACACAAGCCGCGAATCACCAATGATATGACTTTTTTTTTTGTTGAAATGTAATTTATTTATCAACAAAGAATAAAAAATATATTGTACAAAGGAATTTTCCTTATTGTTTTTGGGGCATATGATATCTTGAGCAAAATACTATACCGTTTCCGTATTTCTTAAATATACTATTTAGTCACATTTCTCTCAAAAATATTACCAATAGAAGTATATAAGTTTTGGATCATACCTTTTCAAAAGTGTAAGAAGGTGGATTCGTTATGTCCGGCATGAACGACGCTACAAAAACAGCAACAGAGATCTTACTAGGAAACATGTCGGCTGCAAGACCAACCGATGGTCCTCCTAGGCTATGCGCGACGAGGATGGCCTTATCATCTGAGTCAAAAGACTCGAGAACCTTAAGCAATGGTTTGGTGTAATCCTCAAGCGACTGAATCTCTTCCACTCTGCTCATGTTGACACCAGAAGCCGTTAGATCCACGACAGTCACACGGTGTCCTGAAGCTTCCAGCACCGGTTTGACCTTGTACCAGCACCACGCACCATGGCAACCTCCGTGAACCAGCACATATTGCTTCATTTTTTCTCTGTTTTTTTTTTCTTCCTCTAATTGTTGTGGTCGTGTTGTGGGGTTCTTCATTTATGGGTTGGGGACAGTTTCACATTGGATTGTCACTTTCAAAAGGGTTTATGATTGATTAACTTGGACACGTAGATCCACTAGAGATAAGGCATTACTACCTCGTGTCTAAATTCAAAAGTTTTTTAACCAAGCTAGTGGGAAAACTGTACGTAGGACAGTCTTGTTTTGTCTGTTATGAGTCCACCCGGTTAATTATATACGCAAACCCAAGTTTTAGAATTATGTTTTTTTTTTTAATAACTTTGATGTGATCTCAGAAACTTTCTATCTCAATGACTAATCATCATGAGACCCGTAAAATCTATGTTTTTTTGCATTTCGGATGGCCGGACTCGAACCCAAGTGATGATACTTACGGTTGTGATCCATTTACCACAAGAGGTGGAGGTTCCGTTTTTAGAAATATGTTAATCACTACCATTGACATTATTGAACTCAAATATTTACAAAAAGGGCTACTGAATTGATTGTTTGGTTATATATATTAAGAATCTCTTTGTGGAAGTTTTTGCTTGGTTTAGGGTTAGCTAATTAGGTTATGTATGTTCTCTGTACATTTGATCAATTGATTAATAAAAGGAGATTAATTTGTTATATTCATTCGCTCTCGTTTGCTGATTACGTACATAAAGTCAAACCAAAGCCTGCAGCAACAAAGTCGAATTCATTTTTAGAAGTCTTTTTGTGTTTGATTGATACATAATGATGGAATGTGTACACTCATGAGTCATGCACTGATGGTATCGTAATGGAATTGTGCTATGATAATAAAATACGTTAATAGTTTCTCAGAATATGATATAATTAAATATATTTTTTTTTATCAATTTTAGATGCATGAACATTTCCCAAAAATATACAAATCATAAGACAGGAAAAAAAGTTTTCCTTTGTTTTTGTCTGTTTATTGAAAAAATCAATGAGGTTTACGTATTGATTACGTTTGTATTTTTTCCCCCACTCTCACTTTTGAAAAAAAACACCCTTCATTTTGACCTAATTAAACAAAGAAGAAGAAAAAACAATAATAGTATATGTGGAATATATCATATCTAACTAGGGCGTTTGGCTTGGCCGCAATAAAGAGCGTTAAGAGGTGGGTCAGCTTCAGTGTAAAGAGACTTCTCATCGTTCCAAACGCGAACGTAGAGCTCTTGTCCTAAATACCTCCTCGACCATATCTGTGACCTTAAGTTCCACATACCTTTGTTATCCAACGACACTAATATGCTTGTCCATGATAACGGATACACCTTCGCACACACAATGATCATTAGATTCAATCATTTTATTTCATATCCCATTTTGAGATTTAAAAAAAAATTATTTACCTGAAAAGTGTGCCTTGCAACAGCATCAGACAAGTTGTAACGTTTCCTCATGGTCACATTCCATGTCCCTGACCCGTATCTGACAAAAAATAATCAATTTCGGTTTATGTTGTAAATAACCGGACCCGGTTTAGATAGATAAGAGAGGGCAAGGTAAGGTGCTTACCCGACAAGAAAGGCGCTAGTACCATCCATATGCCACGATTGAATTGATCTCTCGTCGTTTTGGAAAACAATTTCAACAAACTCGTGGAGCTCAACATCGAAAACCGATGTACCAAAATGAGCTGGTCCGATCGTAGGAGTGCCAAGCATTGTCTTGAAATCAAACACACCCGAAATGTTGTACCAATCGGCAAGTTTCAACGGTGTCGCTGGATTGATGTATGATATTCGGTTTACCGTGTACCGAAGCTTCCCGTAGATCATCGTAGCCGCATTGGCTAGGATTAGAGTCCGGTTTATCGGTATGGTACCATAATGAAATGATCCTTGTGGGTTTGGTCTTGCAGCATTTGCCGTCAAATTCATCCTAAAATACATCATTGAATCAAATTAAACATAACCGGTTTTTACGGTTTGGTTTGCTATTATTGTACCTGATGGTTCTTGCTTGTTTCATAGAGCAGTGGATATGATAAGTAGGACCAACGGGAAGGGGGCCAGAGACGGCGTTTTTGGAGCCTAGGTAACGAAGACTCGCGGTTGTGTTTAGTATAGGTTTGGTAAACCAGGTCGAAGCCACGATGTAATAGTCTCTCACTGAAGCTTTTAAAGTGACCAGGACGGTCACGGACTGACCAACGTGGACGTCAAGGGATTCATAGGTTTCCTGAAGAGTGTGAGCGCCTTCTACTTCAACGAGGCTCATTGTGTGGTCTTGAATCCTAAAGTTTATCGATGTTGCTATACCGACATTTGATACCCGAAACTTGTATGTTTTGCCTAGCGAAAATACATAATAAACTACTATTGGACCATCCATGAAATGTTACAAAAAAAGAGGATCATGATGGGGTTTTATGTGATGACATTACCTTGTTCACCAGTAAAGATTAAACCCTTAGAAACACCATTGATTAGAAGACCATCAGGAAGAGGAAGTGCATAGCCTGCGTCAAGCCGCTTTCGCAAATCCTAACAATAGTTAAAAAAGCATTAGGCGTATACACATTGTAAGAAATGGCATGTGCACTCGTACATAACTTCTTGTTTGTTTTGTATTTTGTGTTTGGAATATGTACCTTGTGGCTCATTTTGAACCAGTCAGTGACGAGGAGGGTGAAGTCGCCATCTGGGGTAGGATAAGGAGTGGTAATAACGGATCTCTGGTTAATGTTGAGAGCCCCAAAAGCACCACTGGCTCTGTGCATCGACGTGGAAGCGAAGTAAGTGTAAGTACCGATTTGGTCTTTAAGTTGAAACTGATAAGTCCAGTTCGAGTTTGGTTGGATCGGACAGTTTGTTCCTAGTACTCCGTCTTGCCACGATGTCCTCCTCTGCTTCACTCCATTCCTACACATATTTACAACATACCTATAAGTATACTTATCCCCAAATATAGTAGCTCAACTGGTTATAAGAGTATTTACCAGGTGATGAGGAAAGGTTCGTCGAGCTTGTTGATGAGATTAACAACAATGTTGTTGTTTGTGACAGCTTCAATCGGTGGACCAGGGAATTGTCCATTGATAAGAATAACCTAAACACGCCAAAATATAGAAAATACATCAATTAATGTCAATTTCTCATAACAACGGTACTAAATCTAATGTATAAAAATCAAAGTCTATATATTTATACCTGTTGAGGAACACCTAAAGGAGATCTTGTTCCATAAGTAACAGTCCAAGTGTAGAACAAATATGGATCTTCTGCACTAACCAAAACAGAGCCGAGCCAAAATAACAAGCTTCCTATGAATAACTTACATTGTAGGAGACTGGTCGGTTTCATTTTTGCAAGGCAAGTAGAAGCAAATCTTGATCTCTCTCAAGATTTCGATTTGTCTATGTTTTAAGGTTCGACGTAAGTCCAATCTTAAGTCAGATATACTAATTACGTGTTAGTATTTTATTAATAAGTTTGTCAGCGTGGACGACGTGAATCCCCATGCATCACACGGAAGCCTCCATAAGCTATTTTGCGGCGTACTTCATGCAAATGCTTGCCTTGAGAGAACTTTTACATTTAATGTAACACCATATAGATTGCGATTTGGAATTATAGTTGAAATGTTTACTATATTTTTTCTTAAATTGCCAAGTTTCTTTGTCGGCAAGAGATCTTCATTTTTAAAATGTTTCTGATAAAAAAAAATCAATTGTTTCTCAAAAACCAGCTATAAAGTTAAGAGCTATTTATGCTGACCTAGTGTGATATTACGTATTACATACAGCTAATACTATAATTATATCAAAGTAAAAACTGTAATCGACAAAACGTAGATCGATGTCTTAGGGGGATGTATTCAATTTAACATTTGATGTGATTTGATTTTTAATGGAGTTTTAGATGATTTCAATAAGTTGCAGAGATTTAAGTGACTTTTGTTAAACTACTCTAGAATATCACCTAAAACTATGAGATTTGAGTTTTAATTTTTTTAACTAAGAAATCATACCCAAACACCCTAAAATCACCTGAAAACTTTAAAACTCCACAACTTAAAATATTTTCAATAACAGTAGATTTCAGAGTACTTTAAGAAATGTCAAATTCAATAACAGTAGATTTTAAATGAGTTTTTAAAATTCATGTTTCAATAACAGTGGATTTGTCATTTTAATACAAATCAGCTGAAACTCTCAGTTGAATACATCCCTCTATGGCTTTGCAACCCAATATTTTGTAGTAACAACATTTATTCAACAATATATAAGCTAAAATGATTTGTCGGAGTGACTCAAGTACTACCGTTCCAGTAGTTAATTGATACACACGAAACCCATGTCCGGTAGGGTTCCATAGAAGCAGATTTTGTAAGGATGTATACATATTTTTGGGTTCGAGAAATAAATATAAAACTGTATGCAATGGGTGTGTGTTTAGAGATTTGACTTTGGAGTTACAAATTCAAACTAAAGAAATAATTAACAAACGTGTGAAAATGAAGATCTTGATCTATATGTGGTTAACTTATTTTGTTCCCGCCAGCATCGAATGCTCAAAATAAATTCGGTTGACTTTTGATTTGATGTATGCACATAGATTCTATAGGAGTAATATATATAATTAACAAATCAAGATCACATAATTAAGTCTTATAATTAATTAAAGCATAAAGAGCTCTTCTATCTCAAAAAATTCCAGTGTGGATTAACTTTGTTAGTATAAAAATAAATAAAAGAAGGTGGAGTCAAAGCATTTGCTAATGACTCGGAAACATGAGACATGGTGATGCATCCCTCCCTAGAACAGATCACATTGAGGGAAGAGAAAGAAACTCTTTATTATTAACCACCACCCATGGTTACGTTACCAGTAAGCTCGATTGTACAATGTGAATCTATATCCTAATGTATTTATACTACATAATATGTGTATATACGCAATTTGTACTTACATTATTAATGCATGCATGTGTTTGTATGCGTCCTCATTCCTCATCTTCCGAAACCTATCTTGAGACTACAAAATCTTATTAGTGCTTTTGTTCCTTAATCTCTCTAATGCTTTGATTATATGTACATTAAGCTTCTACAAAACATTAATCTTAAACATAATACAATCTACAATTTTTCTGCTAGTTTGCAACCTTAGTGGCTGAACATGGATGTACCAAAAGTAGTTATATTCGTTACCAATAGTCTCTACAAGAACATTGTCCATTTTCAAAGCAATGAAACCGAGCAGAGTCTCTAACCGTTATCTTCCTCTTCGTAATCTTCGATATAAACTTAATAGCACTGTGACAATCAACACAAGACCTCAAGTTCTTGAACACCTTAACCCCCGTTCCTTCCGGCGTCGACAGAATCGCAAACGCAACAGCGAGTTTCTCGCTATGGTACACAAGATTCTCTTCCTTCTGCTCATCTTCTACGTCGTGCAACACAAGACTCGTAGCCGGAACGTACCCTTCTTCTTTCATCTTCTCCCTCAGCTCGCCCAAGTACTCAACTATTTGTTCATGCATTGGATTCGAAGTATCCCCCGCTATAAACACGTGACGCTTACGTTTTACCTCGGTCCAGCTCGAACCGGGCGTTTTGGTGACTCCGGTTTGGTTCATTCTCTTTCTCATTCTTCCTTCTTCCTCCCACTTCCCTGCCGCTGCATAGATGTTAGCCATTGTGACATAAGTAGCTGGATTCTCCGGTTCTATCTCGAACAGCTCTCGAGCCGCTTCCTCCGCTTGATCAACGTTCCCGTGAGTGCTGCACCCACCGAGCACAGAGGCCCATAGAAACTTACTCGGTGTCATCGGCATTTCGCTGATGACGTCTTTCAACTCCTCGAATCTTCCGGACCGAGCTAACAGATCAACAAGACAAGTGTAGTGATCATCTGTATGAGACAGCCCGTGCTTCTCTGTTATCGAATGGAAGTACTCGAGTCCCTTCTCGACCAGCCCTGCATGAGTACAAGCGGAGAGGACGCTCACAAAGGTAATGTGATCAGGTTTGGTCCCAGATTCAAGAAGCAAGTCGAAGTACTTTAACGCCTTCTCAGGCTCCCCGTTCTGCGCATACCCGCCGATCAAAGAAGTCCAAGAAAACAAATCAGGTTTATCACATCCATCAACAACGCGTTTCGCGCTCTCCATGTTTCCACATTTTGTATACAAATCCACAAGAGAGCTCGACGCAAAGGAGTAAGGATCATACCCGACTCTCGTCATGTATCCATGAACCTGCTTCCCAACTTCCTCTGTAGTGAGATCAGTGCAAGCGTTCAAAACTCCAGCAAAAGTGTACTCATTAGGCCGTGCATTAGAACCTATCAACTCAGAGAACAAAGAGAACCCTTCGCGCCATCTACGAGACTTGAAGTATCTATCTATCATCGACGTCCACGAGACGACATCTTTGACAACTATCTTATCAAAGATGCGTCTCGCTTCATCAATACATCCACATTTCCCATACATATCCATCAAAGAACTCCAAAGAACCTCATCCGAATCCAAACCAGCTCTAACCACATGCCCATGAATCTCCCTCCCTCTACGGATACAAGCAATCTCAGCAGCGGCAGCCACCGCGCTCGAAACAGTGAACACGTTAGCTTTCGAATCCCGTTCCTTCTGCATCAGACTATACATCACCAACGCCTCTTCAGGCTGATCTCTCTTAACATACCCGTTAACCATAGCCGTCCACGAGTAACTATCTCTCTCAGGCATTTCGTCGAACACCTTCCTCGCTTCCTCCACCAGCCCAGCCTCCGCGTAACCGCTCACCATCACGTTCCACGAACAAACATCTCTCTGCGGCATTTCGTCGAACACCTTCCGCGCGTCAACCAAGCTCCCGCATTTCGCGTACATTCTCATCAGACGGTTACATATAACGACGCCCGGAACAAACCCAGAGGCTATAATGTGTCGATGCACCTTCTTGCCCTCTTCAAGCGCGCGTCTTTGTGTGCAGATTTGGATGAGGTTGCAGTAAGTAGAAGCAGGCGGTGGTTTCTTTGCTCGACTCAGAAGCTGAACAGCTTCGATCAATTGCTTCTGCCCGCACAGAACATCAATTGCTTCACTAAATCTCTTACCTTTACATAATCGCTCGACGACACTAACGTCTTCTTGATTCGAATTGAAGAACTTCTTCTCGGGGAATCGCTTCATTGAGGCGTAAGAAGATGACATATTCACAAAAGTACTCAACTTTCTCGCAATCGTTTGATTCATCTTTCACGACGAAGAAAAAAAAACAACGGTGGAATGTAAAATTGCAGACTGGTGAAGTAAAGATCTCGTCGCCGGCAACATGACGGCAGCGTAAAAAAATTTAATACCCCGAAACGACAAAAAGGCTCCGTTGCCGGCTGTCGAACCCGGGTCTCCTGGGTGAAAGCCAGATATTGTTGACTTTGACTATATGGTTAATATCAACATATAACTGTTTCTTTTACCCCTTAAATCACTTTTTGACTGTTTTTGTTATTAGACAGAAAAATGGAATTACTCTTTCTCTTTGTTCCTTTGTTTTTTTGTTTTTTTTTTTTTTTTTTTTTTTTTTTTTTTTTTTTTTTAGCTCTGTTTGACTTTTATTGAGGATTATCTGATTGTACTTGAAACTAGCGAAAAAGACTTTTATGGAGAATTATAATAAAAACCATAAACATCAGCTCAAGTTACAGAACCAATGGTTCATTTCTAGCTCTCTTTGTTCCTTTGTTTTTGTCAAGAGAAAACAGCGTCTTATTGGGTTATTCATCTTTACAAGACGAAACTAAGGCCATCCAAACACGTTCAGCTTTTTAGTTGTAGAGAATAAAAGAATCATTGAAACTACATGTATAAACCAACTAACACATCAATTTCTTAAGGAAAGTTGAGTGTGGTTGATTAAAACATATGTGAAATCATTCACAAAATTTAGTCTTACTGGTGGATTGAATTCATTAATTCTCCCAACAAATATAACTTCAAATTTATGACTTTTATAATTAGGTTATAAGTTTTAATCGATTCATGGTGATCAAGTTGCTAAAGCCTTCATTTTAAGTTTTGTATTCTGAGATTTTCTTCGGTTATTTCATTCATGGTTGGTTAGTACTAACGTTTTAGGTAGACAAAATTAACTATTTTTTTAAGTCCTACGGATTATTATGGATTTCAGTTCAAGATTCTCAGTTGTTAAGAAAATATATTATTTTCTTATATGTATATGGATTATTTTTATAAAAAAATTGGTATTGTATATGGATTTTAATCTATAGGTTGTGGGATAGTTTAGGAATTATGCTGTATGTAGGGACTCTGATAAGTCCCTTAGCATTTATAAAACAAAATTTACAGTATACCATCAAGTTATTCCTTCTATGATTGATGCCAAATGTTATAAATTTGAAGTTTTTGAAAGAGGATCTGAAATTATTAAAGAATAGTGGGGTTGTCTTTGCTTATTCACCAAAAGATATCATTGGATTCTCGCTGATAGAAACAACGAGAACCTTATCTTCAAATGAGATAGACAGGGCAAAAAGCCATCGTTTGTTAGAACTTTGTAAGAAAAAAAATAAAAGGAATGGATTGAAAAAAAACTGTTGGCTTTCTCTCTCATCTCTGTTCCCTCTCTAAAATCTTTTACGAGAGAGCGATCTTCTTTCTGATTGCCGATGGTTTCTTCCGGCATAGACTCCCGATCTTTGGGTTCTGACTCTGGGAAGCGGTGGCACTTTTGCACCGTCTTCGCCGGCTTTTGCCTCCGGGAAGTGATGGCTTCCGTAGCATCATCTTCGCCGGCTTTCTCCCGGAGTTTTTTCTCCGGTTTAAGTTTCATCGACGTTTCGCGATGTTCTTCGTTTCAACCGACTCTTGGGCTAATCCTTTGATTGATAATTGAAGTTGATAGGCTCGATTGAAGATGGTTAATTTCTTTTACGGAACGTTTGATTCGTCAGTCTAGGCTAACGACTCAGATCTTGGTGAGTGTTGCTCTGTTTGAGTGGCTTCTTTCCCGGCTCGTCTCTACTGGTTGTGGAGTTCTGTCGTTGTACGCCTCTCTCTGGCACCGGGGGGAGACGGTGGCTGTTTTCCTTGACGCGTGTTCTCAAATCGTGTGTCGATTGAACACGTGGTGGGTGGCTCTTCATCCCTTCCTCGACGGTTCCTCTTGCTGGCTGCAAGTTGTAATGTTTGTGGGCCTCTTGGGCTTTTTTATCTAGTTGGGTCTTCGTGTTTTGGCCCTTAGTTTTTATGTTTGTCTTTTTTGGACCTTTTCTTGTATTTCTTGTTCTTGTTTAATAAATCACCCGAGAAAAAAAAAAGGATTGAAAAAAAACTAATACAAAAGGTTTAAGGACACGTTTCGTGAACCCACAAAAGAAATTATAATTAATGGTATCACTTTCTCGACGTCCTTATACAACTCGAGACGTTTCCAGTGAAAAATCTTAGATTAGTTGGACACATGTCCTGCAATAGTTGGCTACAAATAGCCGTTTCTTTATGTCCGTCCGTTAGATTCCTTGTGGTTAGACATATTACATGCATGCTATGGTGTGTTCCGGAATATTTTCTTTTGGTTATAGGAACATTATTTCGAAAAGTTAAATGCTACTCCCTCTGTTTTGATATTAAGTAGTTTTAGCAAAAAATGTTTCTTTCACAATGTAAGATATTTATATAATCCAAAACATTTTTTACATTTATTATATGTTGTGTGACCAATCAAATAATTCATACATTTTTGTTATCGGTTGAATTTATGTATTAAATGCTATTTTCTCAAAAATAAATTTTTTTTTAATATTAACACTTTTAACTAAAACTACTTACAAATAAAAACTGAGAAAGTAGTATTAAACTGGTAGATATTCGTGTATGGCTAGTAAGAAAAAGCTTCGAAAAAGTTGGTTTGCGTCGTGGGATCTTTTTTTTTTCTTTTTTGGCAAAGGGCTTAAAAAATATATATATATATATATATGATTATGCGAAAGATCCTTTTTGTTCATTGCTAATTGGCTAGTGTTCTTGTGTTTTGGAATATTTACATCGCCTTTTTTCTTCTAAAAGTCCCAACTATTATAAAGATATGAATTCAGGTACGTAAGTTTTTATTAGTAACAAGCACAGTGGATGAATACTTAATTTTGCTAAGTCTCCGTCATTTTTCTAAAAATATATCTCCAAAATGTCTTTATTTATAAGCTTAATGGAAAGAATCAAGAACAAAAGAAATGACCTCATTTTTGCTTATTTTTAATCAATAGCAAAATAAATTTATATTATTCCTCATTTTCTTACTTATGCATGCATGTTTTTCATTTTCCAAAATATATGATCGTGTAGTGTTACTAGGACCATCTCCATTAGCACTCTATTTTCTTTTGAGTGTTTTTTTTAATTAGAATAAAAAATGACATTTTTCTATATTTTATTCTATAATATAGAATCAACTATTTAAAGAAAAGTTACTATATAATAGAATTACACTATTTTAGAAGAAAAAAATATATATTTGGGTTGAGATGCCCTAATGAAAATGATATAGTTATTTGCATAGTATCGACTATTGTGACACTATGATACAATTTCGTTTGAAGAAGCATCCATACCAAAATGTATAACTTGTTTATGCCTACCCAAATAAAATGCTGCAGAAAAGCACCATCAAGTTTATTGTACTGAATACTATGGTTACGTGATATCTTTAGACTATAGCTCAATGTGAATGTAAATGAACATTGCGTATAGTTAAAAAGACTATGCCGAGTTCTTTTGACCACTTTACTTTTCTTGCACCGATATGTGTCGGTTTCTAACACATTGTTTGGTATAATCCTTGTTTCAATAATAACGATAAAACGAAATAAAAGGTTTTCGTATAAACTAAAATGGATATATTATACCAGATATTATTTATAAGGTTGTTGACTTATGTAGTATTGTTATATAATATATATAGTGGCGCAAATTGCAAAGCACGAATCTATGTATCATCCTACTTATATAGTGCGTTTGTCAATTTAAGAAAAATCGTTTGAACAGAATTGCTTATTTAGTCTAAAATATTATATAACGAACGTTTATATTCCATTAAATTGTGTTCAGTATAAAGCTATGTTGAGATGGAAATGAGTACGAACTTAATTAAGTTCTATGTTCAATATTTCATGTTCAATCAAATTTGCGTTGAACAGACTTTTATATTATCAATACTTAGTCTAGCATTTGGCTGACTATATAACTCTAAATCTTAGAATGCATGTGAAATGTGAAACATTTGGTTGATAATTTCTTTTTTTTCAGATGTTTTCACATTCCTTTGTTTTTCCTTTGTGACGACTATATAATAAATGTTTGCAAACTGCAAACAATAATCATATGTTACTTTTATATTTTTAATTAAAAGACAAATTGCTATTACATATTTACATAATTTGAAAAATCAAAAGCCATGTTTATATTTTTTATAAATATATAAACGTAAATCCAAACATAGGCGTAAAAACATACATGAGATTTTCGGCATGTCGCAAAGAGTACCGTCAGGCATAGATGTCATAAGACGGCTTAGGATGATGCAGTCAGACGTAAATCTCCATAACGCAGATAAAGTTGTCGGCCGTAGAATCGTATTGTAATATTTCTTATAGTTTGTAATATAGCATAATTAACCATCGACAAAAAAAATAGACGTAAAAGATGTATATCCACTTTTCAATTGTTTTATTTTTCTGGTCAAACTCATTTTGCTAAATCAAACACAAAACATAAATGATAGATACAAACCTAATAAAAACGGATGATGATTATATAAAACATAGTAGATTTAGTATATGAAACTCCTTGTTCCACAAGAAAAAACCCCAAAAAAGAAAGATCTCACACATTGAAGATATGTCCAAATAATTTATTACCATTTAAACTAATAATAATAATTATATATATTATAGAATTTAATATTTCTAACTTCAAATTTTGATTGAAAAATAATAAGTATCCACCATCTTGTTACAAAAACTGCACTTATGTCAACACATAAACTTCTATAATTTTCAACATTTATAAAGATATACAGTAACTGATATATATATTTAGAAAACATATATTCAGTGGAAGAACCTCAACCATCATTTGTGCATAGAATAGTATAGAACTATTCATTCTTTCAAAATACCACATTTCTTTTTATAATCCAGAAAACATTAAATACAGGATATAGAATATGAGAATCTTGATTGAATGGCAAGCACTAATACCAAAAACAATAACAAGTTTCCCAAAAATGGATATCGTGTATTTTTACAAATTAAAGAAAAAAAGGAAACAAATCAAATAAAAATGAGCAAGAGAATAAAAAATACTATAGAATAAGTGAGTGTAACGATTCGCCGCGTGTGTACGGGACATCACAAAAAGATTCTTTGTTCCAATCTTAATTAAACCAAATTTACACAAACACCCTCGAGATTCCACTTAATTACAGCGGCTGCGGTTCACCGCGTCCTTCATCTTCTTCCCCCAATACCTTTTCTTCCTTCTTCTTTATAAATAAACGTCTCTCGCAGCTTCTTTGTCTATCTTATTGTTTTTTTATATATTCGATGGTTCAGACAGATACAGATAAGATGGGTCTTAATTTGAATCTGTCCATGTACTCTCTAGCAAAACCCTTGTCTCAATTTCTCGACGAAGTGTCGAGGATCAAAGATTATGATTCGAAGCTGTCTGAAATCGATGGGTATGTCGGAAAATTAGAGGAAGAGAGGAAAAAGATCGATGTTTTTAAACGGGAACTACCTCTATGCATGCTCCTATTGAACGAAGGTATACTGATTCTCAATTGTTTTCAATCGATTTGTGTTTTTGATGTTGAAGAAATGGGTTTCTACGTGTAGCGATTGAGACGTTAAAGGAAGAGGCTTCATCATCAGTGATGATGGCATCAGATGGTAAATTAGATGTGGGTGAAGGGGCAAAAGTGGAAAGTGATAATAAGAAGAACTGGATGAGCTCTGCCCAGTTATGGATCTCCAACCCTAACTCCCAATTGCAATCGGTAAAAAAAAAAACAAACCTTTTGATGTTCTGTTTTGTGGTCTTAACCTTTGATCATTTGTGAACAGACAAACGAAAAAGAAGATCGGTCTGTGACTCATAAGCCTATTCAGGGAGGGGCATTTTCGTCATTTAACCTTCCTCCAGCTCCTCTGTCTCTCGGGACTCCAGCATCAGAGATACTTATGGATTATAATCATCAGTTCAGCAAACCTATGCAGAGCCTTCACAGTCAGAAGAAAGAGCAGAGAAGGAGATGGTCACAGGAACTTCACCGTAAGTTCGTTGATGCTCTTCACAGCCTTGGAGGGTCACAAGGTTAGTCCTTATACCACCTTAAAAAAAGAAGCCAACTTTGTTGTTGAATTTTGTACTGAGATTATGTTTGTTTATGTTTGTTGATGTGAGACCAGTGGCGACACCAAAGCAGATTAGAGATATGATGAAAGTTGATGGTTTAACCAATGATGAAGTCAAAAGCCATTTACAAGTACAGAATCTCTCATCTTTTTTTTACAAACTTACAACTTATGATGTGTGAATGCATGATTCAGCGTGTGATTATGTTCTGTTGCAGAAGTATAGAATGCATATCCGTAAGCATCCGCTGCATCCAGCAAAGACTTTGTCATCCTCGGATCAGCATGTTGTGTTAGATAAAGAAACACAAAGCTTGATAAGTTTGACGAGGTCTGATTCACCACAAAGTCCGCTTATTGATGGAGGTTTGTTCAGTAATAATGGACATAGCTCAGAGGAGGCAGAGGATGAAGAAAAATCTGATGGACGTAGCTGGAAAAGTGTTTCAAATAAGAAGAAACAAGGGTTGGATCTTGAGCTTTGAAGACCAATCATAATACTATGCATAGATAAAAATTACCAACTTATGTTGTTATATGCTCAAAAAACTTGAAAAAGTTTGCTCGGGAGTTTTGTAGATGTAAAACATGAGAGAAGGGAATATAGATAGAGAGAAGAGATCAAACTCTTCAGGTTTGTGTTATTTTTTTTTTACTTCATAAAAAAAAAAATTCTCATAAATCAAAAATTTTGTTCTTTTTGTTGTCTGAATGTACAAGTCCTTTTCTTGTTTTACCGTCGGTAAGCAGGTAAACAGCAACCTTGTCGGTGTGAGACATGGTTTTCTTCAATCTACCTAATATGAGAATGATTATGGAAAAAGAAGAAAGAATCTTTTATTGTCAAAAAGACAAAAATCGTAGGATAAAAGATAAGATTTTTTTTTTTCTTAAAATTGACAACAAGATAACGATTTGAGATTTTTTTTTCTTTGTTGAAGTAATGAGATAGAAAAAATTGATTCACGGATATGAATTATTAATCGATATGATTTTTTAATCCACGAGATTTGCATGTTTGGTAGAATGGAATAGCTTCTTTGTCTTCGACATCATTGTCTTTGAATTTCATATAATTTTATTCTAGTGATATTGGGCTAAAAACTATGTGGTTTAACTCACAAACCGGTGTAGCCACCTGGTTCTTCAGAAAATTGATTTTGATTCAATCATGAGGTTTTTTTATGGGCTGTGGGCCAAGCGGGCCACATCTTCACCTTCATCAATATTCACATAGATCGGCTAAGGCTTTAAGCAACTACCGGGGATCTCCGTGAGTCTCAAATGACTTTTAACATTTTAATAGTATACCACTCATAACTTGACAAATGTTATATATACAGTTTTAATATATTTATATGAATATTTAAATAAAATTTAAATATTCATAATCTGGTATATTTGTAGATGATGATTTTGTATCATAAAAAAAAGGAAATTTGTAACTAACAAAGATGATTTGAAAAAATTATAGACTATTAAAATTTGTGAAATTATCTGGGTTAAATAATAAGATAATTAAAAATCTAGGAAGAATTTAAAAAAGTTTAAAATAAATAATGAAGTGTCAATTTTTGGTGCACCATTTTATATAGATGATTTCATGAGAAGGGAGAAAATTAAATTTTATATATGTGGATACCAATAATATGGTATATTTATAGATGATAATTTTTCATCACCAAAAAAAGAGTTTTTTTTAGTTAAAAATGATTAGAAAGAAATTATTGACTATTAGATGGTCTATTAAAGTATTTGGATGATGAATAAGATTATTTAAAAAATAATAAATATAAAAAATCTTAAAATTTTGTGATAATGTGTGAAGTTTTGCATGAGTATATATATATATATATAGACTGTGAGAGGCTCCATAAGAAACCCACCATCATGCATTGTTGTGGGTGCCCTAAAGAGTTTGAGCTTTTGCTAGTTTCACCCGACTCAGAGAAGCAATGAGAAGAGAAATCGTGACGATTCAAGTTGGAGAGTTCGCAAACTTCATCGGTTCCCATTTCTGGAACTTCCAGGTTAGTTGAACCAAATGATCTCGATTATCAAATTTAAGTGGATTCTAGGTTGAGAACTTTTTGCTATTCATTGTGTGTAGGATGAATTGCTTGCATTGGCGAGTGACCCCGAAAGCGATCCAATCTTCCCAAACCATAATCTTGACATGGACGTCCTCTACCGCTCCGGTGAGAACCAGCAGGGAGTTTCTACATACACTCCTCGTCTGCTTTCAGTCAACTTCGAAGGTATTAATTATTAAACTAGATGATTCCTTTTAGTACAAGATTTCATTTGCTAAATTGCAACTTTTAAGATATACATCCTCTTTTATGCAGTTATTTTTATAGAATTTCATTTGCTTGGTTTTATTTTTACTGTTATTAATTAACTCCATTTATACAGTTACTTAGTGCAAGCAAGGTTTTGGATTTGACTATATGAATGGTTGTTTCAAAGATTTAAATTTCACTAGGCAATGGTCAAGCGCTTTATAGAGGATTATTGTTTAGACGTACGCCTAGGATTATTGTTTAGACGTACGCCTCGGCAAATACCCGATTTATCGACTAAGCAGACGGCTAGACCGATTTTTAGAACACTGTGTACATGCATGTTTTTAGTTTTTTTTTTTTTTCCGTCTGAAACATTTTCACCGTTGAGGGGGTCACTAGGCTCCACGCGCTCAAGCGGTACCCTCTACAACGAAGGTTCTTCATCAATATCAGATTCTTCTAAAACCTGGTCAGAGAATGCTAATTCTTTTTTTTTGGAAATTCAATCTCTGTTTCACAATCTATCAGCCTCTCCCTGTGCCTTTACCGTTTCCTTCTATATTTGGAAACCTTGTTGGGAGGAGGGGTGAGATCTTGAGCACTCCGGGGTCGGATTCTATGTACAGAGGCTCACTTGATGTTCACTCCTTACCAGTAGCTACAAGATGGAGACCCTCGAGCGTGATTTTGCCGTTCTTGGAGAGTAGATTGGGGAATCTGGAGAGGCTTGGGATCCAAAGGGGAGCCATGGGATCATATGCGGCAAGGAAGTGGGGATTTGGGGAAGAAGAGCTTCAGGATATGAGGGAGAATCTGTCAAACATGGCATCTAAGCTGAGTCCTAATCACTCTTCGGATTCAGATTCAGATTCAGATTAGAGTTTTAAAGTTATGTCTTAAAACGAAACCAAACATACCAAACATTTAGTTACAATTGATCAAATATGAACCATTGCTACTTTTGTGCACTATATGATTGTGTTGCCTCTCTCTCTCTATCCATGGCTTAAGGGATCAGTGACCTGATGCACCTTACGGGCCTCGGCGCTACTGTACTGTCCCACAGCTCGAGCATGCGGAATTGATTGTTTCCCGGCTGCAAGGGCGTTGACATTCTCGACTAGATACTGTCTCGGGAGCCTTCCCACCACATTGCCTTCCTCGTTGCCTTGTCTATCGAGGAATGCGAAATGAGGGATGCCTTCAACACCAAACTCATCCAGCTCTTGCTCCCATTTCGTGTTGTCCACATTTAGCATCACAAAGTTCACTTTGTCCCTGCAGATCACAACACCGCAATGAAACTAAGACAATAACACACACGCAATTAAAATTTCGCCCTGTAAAATGCTAAACGAGCATCTAAAGAGCTCCCTAACCTATAAATGATTAAACTAACATGAGCTTAATGGTTCGCTTCTGCAACTAGAGTCTTCAAAGCTTTAGCTTGTTCCTTAACATCTAAAAGTTCCAAATACGTTCCTAAACAAGTTCTCATATCCACTAAACCAAGAGTGGGTACTGTTCTACAACCTGAATCTTGAATACAAGCTCTACCTTGTTGTTCATTAGCTACTACATATCCAAATCCATTCTTAGAGAAGTTCCTAAATACCATTAAACCAACGCAACACAAGATTTTAAGTCTCTTGCTCATCTTCATTTCCCAAACAAGTTTCCTAGTCCAATAAACTAACACAACATGATGCAACTACAAAGCTCTAGCTCGTTGATCATATCTATATTTAAAAGCTTGATGAATGTGATCATAAACACACACACATATAAAAAGAGCAAGCATTATTACTTGTATTGCTGCTCGATTTTGTAAACATCAGGGGCAAGTTCACGACAAACCTCACACCAATCAGCATAGAACTCAACAACTGTCGGCTTCCCATTCGACAAAGCCTAACAAAAAAGAACATTAAAGCCTTTCGTATAAAGCTCAATCTATAAGACAACAAAACCAACATGACAAAGAGTCCAACCTCCTCGTAAGGCAACGCTGAAGCGGTTAAATCCTTCAAGGAGATCCCAAAATCAAGCCTTGTCGATAGAAACAAGGCCAAAGCCGCAACAACAGAAGCAACAGCGACTCTTCTATTAACATCCCTGTTTGGAGATTCAGGAAACCCAGAAGAAGCTTCTTTCGTCGCAGGTGAAGTTTCACTAGTTGACCCATTATCCACCACCAATTTCTCCTGAACCACGATTAAAAAACGATTCCTTTAAGCTAAATTCGCCATCGACCCATATAACAAAATCGAGACTTTTTTTCACCTGGGGTTCTGAGGATTCTGGGTTCGCTTGGCAACGAAGAGCACGAACTCGAGAAGGAGCTACTGTTTGAGTTAGGAGAAAAGGTTGAAACTTTCGGTTGATTCCGTGAGTAGATGATGGAAGGCTTAACGAAAACACTAAGCGAGCTGCTGCCATCGAGTGGAGACAGAGATGACAGAACACACACAAAACGTTTCAACTTTACAAGCCGATGATCATCAAAGATGGCTTCTTCTTCGTCTCTGTCTAAGCTCTTAGCAACCACACATTCTAATCTACCTACATTAATTATTTTCTTCCACCATTTTTTTAAGTTAGAGATCAATGTAATAAATTATTAATTTAGTGTTACAAATATTTTAAAGCCCAAAACGACGACGTGTTAGAAGAAGAAGAAGAAGAAGAAGAAGAAAGGGTTTTAGGGTACAAGTAGAGCTTCCTCTTTCTCCAGCGAACATTCTCGTTGATTTCGATACCTAAACCCCAATTCTCAAGCTTGAGCCATGGTTGAAGAAAAAACACCAGCTTCGGCTTCGGAACTCGAGCAAACCCTAGAGAGTGAGAAGACGCTTGAGTTCGCAGACGAGCTGACCGAGAAAGGCTCACTCTTTCTGAAAGAGAGTGACTTTGCTGAAGCTGTCGATTGTTTCAGCCGTGCCCTCGAGATCAGGTTATTCATCGTTTCAAGTTTCAAGTTTCGATTTTTATTTTTTATTTTGGGTGTTGAATTTGACTAATTGATCTGTGTTGCTTTGGTTATGTGTTCAGGGTTGAACATTTTGGTGAGCTTGCGCCTGAGTGCATCAAGGCTTATTACAGATATGGATCTACTCTTCTGGGGAAGGCTCAGGCTGAAGCTGATCCGCTTGGTAACAACATGCCTAAGAAAGAAGCTCACCAAGAGTCTAGTGGTAAGGATATTGCAAACGGTGAGGAGTCTGTTGTGTCTAGTGACCCAGAGAAGCAAGAGAGCTCAAGTGGTGGCCATGAAGGTACTCAAATTTTGAGACTTGTCACCTATATATAGACTTGTGCTTGCACCTCCATTCACATTAAGCTTTATGGATTGAGATTCAAAGGAGTCTTTTTGTTATATGTCGTCTTAATTTATTAAGGATTGTATCTGTAAAATGCTTTTGTAGGTTCTGATGGTAAAGAGGATGGTGAAGATTGTCAAGAGGATGACATATCTGACGCTGATGCTGATGAAGATGAGTCTGATTTGGATACGGCGTGGAAAATGCTGGACATCGCAAGGGCTATTACTGACAAACACTCAACTGATACAATGGAGAAAGTGGATATTCTCTCTGCCCTTGCTGAAATCTCCCTCGAGAGAGGTTTAGTTTCCTTCTCATTTCACCTCGTAATGTCCCATTTTCTCATTAATGATGGGTTATTGAACAATGCAGAGGACATTGAGTCTTCCTTGAGTGACTACAAGAAAGCTCTGTCCATCTTAGAGCGATTGGTTGAACCAGACAGTCGACACATAGCCGAACTGTATCCTTCACTATATTGTTTGTTATTCTTCTTCTGTGCATTGTGTTGTATGAACTTAACTTGAACATTTCAGAAACTTCCGCATATGCATATGTCTAGAGACTGGATGTCAAACTAAGGAAGCAATACCTTACTGTCAGAAGGCTGTGTTAATCTGCAAAGCTCGGATGGAGAGACTCACTAATGAGGTCAAGTGTCCATCTGGATCAGCAACTTCCTCAACTGTCTCAGAGAAAGAAGCTGAGATCAGAACCTTATCTGGACTCGCAGAGGATCTAGAAAAGAAGGCAAGTGAGCTTAATCATCGTTTTGACATTAAAAAACTCATACTAATGTCAACTCTTGTTTTGCTGCAGCTTGAGGATTTGAAACAACAAGCAGATAACCCAAAGCAACTTCTTGCTGAGCTAATGGGCATGGCATCAGCTAATAAGGCAAGTGCTAGTGACAAGGCTGTTGCTACTGCTGCCGGTGTAATGAGCTCTTCTCGGATGGGAACTGCAAACACTGGGAAGGACTTAGAGTCGCCTACAGGTTCAGGAGTGGGAGGGGCATCATCAGGTGTTACTCATTTGGGTGTTGTTGGAAGAGGAGTGAAGCGAGTTTTGTTGAATGCAGAATCAAGTCCATCGAAGAAACAAGCTCCTGAGTCTTCTGACAAAGCTGATGTGTAACTCTTCTTGAATTAGAAAAAAAAAACTTATGTTACTACTGAATGTTTAACAGAAGAAACAGAGAAAAGCGTTTGTTACCTCCTCATGAACCCTTTAAGGTTATGTGTTCAAGTTCCGTATTGTAATTTGAGTTACGTTTAATCGTTTAAATCTTTTTTTTTGGCTTACTATTTTTGTTAATCAAAATATATGTTCTCTCTAAATGTTATGGGCAGTGTTTTTAAAACCGGACCGACCTGATGGTTGACCGGGTTCGACCATGAATCGGTTATATAGCCGGGTTGGACCTAGTAATTGTTTCGACCATGAACCGGTCCGTAGATGAATTAGATTTCAAAGTTATTAAACCGATAAAAACAACTAAAACTATCGAAAAAATCTATAAATCATCCATTAAACATAAAACTCGTTTATATTTATAATGTTTTATGTTTAAAATTTATTTATATTTTAATTATGTATCATATTTAATAACATTACTTTAAAATTTATATACTAAAAGTATATTAAACCAAAGTATTGAACCAAGTTTGATCCGGTCGAACCGTATTGAACCAAGTTTGATCCGGTCGAACCATATTGAACTGTGACCCAAAAAAAATCCGGTTCAGCTTCCGGTCCGGTTTTAAAAACACTGGTTATGGGTCTCCAAAAGATTATTGATTCCAGATCATTACTACATGTGGAAAGCCATCATTTTGTGGTATAGCTGTTTTCACTTTTGGTTTTAATCACAAGCTAATTATTGTGACTAAAAAGACTAATTATTAGTGATTAAGATATCATATTTCTAGATCTTGATAATTGCTTGCAACAGCAAGATGATGTTTGGTTAAGAAATAAGAACAAAATCCATAATTAAGCAAAACCATTATGCCTTTTATGAGCCTTTGACCCCATTGTTGTCACATCTCTACTTCTGTCTTTCCACCTCTGTCTGCAAAAACAGAGGAACCCTTTCCTCTGTTTCTTACTTTTGTCAAAGTTTAACTCTGATAAAAGCATGTAAGAATGACAAGGAATAGAAGAGATAACAAAGTCTCAGTTCATGGAAGTGGTCAGAACGGCGTCGGTTGGAACAAGGTCAAGCATTGGTCTACGTCTTGGACAGGTTCTGTTCTCTTCTGCTTCGCTTCTTTTCATGTGCTTCAACGATGACGACGATTTCTACGCTTACACTGCCTTCTGGTAAAAAAAAGAGAGTTGGAAATATTTACATTTTAAACTATAAAACAACGTTTTGAAGAGACTTGTAATCCTTGTGGAGCAGTTATTTAGTTACAGTGATGGGTTTAGTAACACCATGGAGCGTTACGTTAGCCCTACTTGAAGCGTACTCCATCATCGTTCAAAGACTTCCTCTGCAAGCAACAGTTTTATCTGTCATCGTCTCTGGAGACTTGGTAAGTTCTCTATACTTCTCTATGTGTATGTAGAATCTAAGCTACATTCATCTACAAATGTAAGACGCAAACAAAAGGAGATTAACATTATTAGTTCATTTGATTAGAAACGTGTGTTTTAAATGAACCAAATATTTTGAAGAGGTCCAAATAAATCAATTGTGGATACTGGCTAGTAATAGACATAGTGGATATACGATTATATCTTTGATTGGTTGCTATCAAAATACAATCTAAGAACCTTTGGTATTGCAACACATTTCACAACTTTTCATTAGCCACTGAAAGGATAAAGTTTTATCTATACACCAACTTAGTTATCTAATAATGGTATCCATTGTAAAAAAATAGATCCGGTGTTCTAAATTTTCAGGTCAATAATCTGTTGTTTTCTTGTTTAACTTAGACTCTACTTTTTTTTATTTTTATTTTGGTAATCGACTTTGTGGTGCAATCTCAAACTAATAAAGCATTAATAGTATAAGTTGTGGAAATTATCATATCTATATTAAACTGGTTCATCTGAAACGAATTATACCAAAGCTAGATAAAGTTGATCCAACATCTAGTACATCGCAATTATCAATGGAATGTCGATCGCTTGCTTTGCTTTAATCACTAGATTACATCAATTTGTACATCTATGTTGTCGTTGTTGGATGGTGGTCGACTCTCTAAATTTTGATGACCCTTCAAAGGAACTTAATTCAATGTCGTTTTTCTTTACATTTATAATAAGTATAACCAATTAACACAAACACACATGCAAAAACAGAAGTAGTATAGTCTAAATTAAGTAATGCAATGTAGTAAAAAATAAAAGCATACATATTAATGAGATTTGTAATCATAATCTCCTTATAATCTTTGTGTTTATTCAGGTTTTGTCGTTTTTATCGCTGGGAGGTGCATGCTCAACGGCGAGCGTGACCGTAATTTTGATTGGTGCTGGAGAGAAGCATTGTGATCGGTACAAGTTATCGGCGACAATGGCGTTCTTGTCTTCGTTTCTTTCCTTTGCTTCCACTTTCTTTAACTTTCGTCTTCTCCCTTCTCTATTTTCTAGTTAGTCAGATTTTTCTTTCACCAGTTTATAGTTATTTCTCTTTTTATAGTTCAGAGAAACGTGATAAAATTGTATCTTTGTAGGAAATTAATATATTCGAATTGTTTCTCAGTGCATACATTATAGGATTCGTATTCTTAGATATCCTAAACTCGCACCAATTTTATAGTTGTACTTTGGATCCCTTATCTTCAGGTACTAAAATATTTGATCGCGCTCACCTATATAATATAACCCGATTAGCTGAACTTTTATTACTATTTATTCAGAAAAAAACATAGGTCTAATTTTGAAGTCTTTTTTACAATATTTTAAAACCCTACATTCTGTATTTGTTTAATTCAATTAGCAAATGTCATATCGGATGCCCCATTAGAACACTGTATTTATAGAAAACTGTTGTAGCATTTTAACTGTAACAGTTTTGACCTTGTTTCTTGTTATATACTACATAGTTGGTAAAGCTTATTGCAGCATTGCCCATGTGTCTACCGAAACTTTCTAAACTATATCTGCACCAAACTTATCAAAGAAAACTAATAGTGACATAAACATAACAATTAAAAGCCAGGAAAGTAACTTTTTTAATGACAAAATAAAAGCTTATAATTTGCGTAATACGGTCCAACTAATAGTGAAGTAATCAGATTGTTTTTTATTAAAAAGTAATCAGATTCTTAACAAACAAGTTTTGTCAAACACCCAAGCTCAACTGTGAGCCATTAGTAGGTCAAAATCTTTGTAATCAAATTGTTTACATATAGTTTTGTCTTTTTTTTGGTAAAATTTGGTACATATAGTTATTAGTTCCAAAAAGAAAATCATATTCAGATTTTAAAGTGAGACTCAATAATCATTTTCAATTAACAACATCAATTTAATATGATTAAACTATGATACCAACATACTATTAGATTACCCTGATCATGATGTTGAGAAAATGTATATTTCTCTTTCTAATACAATAGACGGGAGGGAGGCATATAGACCTGAACAATATCCTAATTCTTAAGTGTCTGACACAAATGCATCGGGTTTGCAAATATGTGGATCTGAATTTTAAAATATGTATTTATATTAGCATACATACAGATGAATCCAATTAATCAGAATATAAATTGTACAATTTCATTTTATTTGCTTAATAGATGAGAACCGATTTTTGGATATTAAAATGTTCAGTTTTGTTTATTAAACCCACCTGCTTGTTCAAGTGCATGCATATACAGATTCACGTGATCCGTACGTAAGTTCCTATAGATTTTATTAGATACCCAAATCAATACATAAACAATTTTCTTAAAAAATTTACATCATATTAAATCAATCTTTTTAGAAGTAAGTTTTATTGCAAAAAGCTAAGTTATAAACCTGTTTATGTAATACTAGCGGGTTGTCCGCGCTTCGCGCGGAATATTATTTTGTTATGGTTAAATATGATGTTTTTGGATGATGTAATTATGTGGTCAGTATTTATTTGTGAAGAGCATGATTTAATATTTTATATTGTGTTATGTACGTAGTATTAGGTTATAGATTAATATATTACGTGTTCGTCTTTTCAATAATATGTTGTTGTGTGTATAGTAGTATTTGTTAGTGCTGAATTGAGCTTCTAATGTAAAGCATATTGAATTTCAATCACTTTGAATTTAAGCATTTGTTGATTCTAACATTAACGGTTTCAGCGTCAAAATTGTATTTCATATTTTCACATTATTCTTTTTTTAACAACATTGAACATTATTCTCGCATATTTTGACTTGAGCCGTCACCATCTATGTATTTATTTACATTTCCGGTATGCGGTGTTTCTTACCGCCACCGGAAAAGGTTCACCTTTGTTGCTCTTGTTTTTCCTCTTCTTCTTCTCCTGTGATATTATCTGATATTTGTTGTAGATTAGGTTTATGAGTTCTCAGTTGTGCAGTTGTTTCTCATGATGTTGTACGCTGTTCTGGTCAATATTTTTCCTCTTTTTCCTTAGATTTGGCTAATGTTAGGAACTACATCTCCTTGGGTTGGGTCAGAGTTTTATTGCCTTCCTCGTAGTTGGCTTGCCGTTGATAGTCCCTGCTAGTCTTGGTTTTCAAGATCTGGTTTTTGGTGATCTAACTTTTATGTTCTCTTTATAGCTCGAGGATGGCTCCACAGTTTGCTGATTTTTTGTAGTCTCTTTTTCTTTCTTTGTTCTCTCGTCTCGTTGCACTTTTCATCACTGGTTGTGTCTCTGGTGGCTCTCCATTTCACATATATGCCACTCAAGGTTTGGATAGTGTTTTCATCCGTATATGTTTT
>NC_027748.1:1269501-1274760 GCF_000695525.1 Brassica oleracea var. oleracea
TTTTTAGTTTAGTTATTTTCTGATTTTTAATAGTAAAATAAATTATAATTTATAAATAAAATAATAGAAAATTAATAAAAATAATAAAATAGTAAAAAATTATGTTATTTTTAGTTGTGAATAAATAAAATATTTAAAATCTATTTTTATTTTTTTTATTTTTTCTTTATTCATCTCCAATTTTATTGACTAATAAAATATATTATAAAACTTCACATAATAATAGTTAGTGTGAGAAAAATAATAGTGCACAATTAGAAAGTACAAAGCCAAATTGTAATAGTGTAAAAGAAGATGGACCTAAAATGTAAAAACAAAAATACGTGGAGACACATGTCATCAAACCCCCTTGCCACTTGTCATAAGAAGAGAAAAATCCAACTTTATATATATAGATTTCAAATATTTTGTAAGTGATCAATCAAAGGAGAGGAACCCATTTACTCAACCCAAGTGAGAGAGGTTTTTTAGGAGAGGGGGGGGGGGGGGAAGAGTGTTTTAAAATGGCTTTTTATAAGAAAGTAGTAATTAAAAAGACTCAAAATGAACAATTTTTTTTTATATTACTCTAAATTTTACATATCAAAATTATTGATATGCATATATAGAATGTTGGGAAAAATCAAGACCAAAACAATAATAGTCGATACTTCTATGACCCATTTAATCTAAAGCGCCCATAACTAACTAAAAGATAGAGGGACCCAAGACAACCTTGCATGATGATGAAACTTTGATTCTAAATTTCTATGTAAGTTATAAGGTGGGAAGTTTCATCGTAATGAAGAGTGTGAGCTTTTTTCAATGTATCTAAACACACAAAACAAGACCCCAAAAATCAATATATTCCATATCGTATGAACCATATCTTTTAGCTTTAGAAAATAAGTAAAAATTGATCATTTGGATATTTCAAGTACGTCAGATAATAAGAAACTCCAATAATTTTTGTTTAAATAGTATCGTTAATTATACAAGTCGACATATAAATAAAAACATGCAGGGACCGCCATGATCAGTGCTGATTGTTTTTAACTAATTCCTTATGATTAGTTATTCTGATGTGAGTACAAATCATTAGTAATCCAATAGAGTACTGGTGCACATGTTAAACGGGAGCTTTCACCTCTTCGACGCACACCAAAAGAGAGAAAACAACAATCATATCTAAAAACAGAGTAAATGGAAGCCTAAACAATATCTTCACGCAGCTTAAAAATTCACATAACTTTGCAAATGGAATAATCGACTGAAAATGTTTGAACTGTTATGGTGGGAAACAAAAACGAGTCATCTCAATTCAAACCTAACTGGTGACACCTAGAACGCCTATATCTAATCAAATAGAATATGTTTCTTTGTTGAGATATGTGTAATTTGGTAGTTTGATATACTGATGTAAAATAATATTGTAAGAAAAAAGTTTTGGAAGTCCAAGAAAGCATTCTTTTGCTGGTCAAAGAGGTGATAATTGATTCGATCTTCTCATTTTGTGGGGTGAGACCGCAAGAGGAGAGCATCCATGAAGCTTCATACAAAAGCATGGAGCATGTGACAGTTCTCTTTTTTCCTCTACTTAACAAACCTTTCAAGTAATAAATCATTATTAAATTTCACAAGTGCATGTATATTTTAGATTATTTACAGCACAGAAAAGTTATTAATAGAAACAAACACACGTAATTACGACATAAGTATCTATAATATAGAACAAAGACATTATTGTGTAAAAAATATTAAAACACAAGTTATGAATGTATTACGACTAACAAGCATTGCTTCGACAGTCCAGCATCATCTTTTTCATCCGACTTGTATGTAATAATGTTTGAAAAATGATTTTTCATTTTAGATTTCTTCATTGATATACTGTAATAAAGCCATTTCCGAACAAGCAAGAAATGATACTATACATATTAGAATATCAAACGCATATTGAGCATAGTGTCCATAGTTTATATCAACTGAGAGAGTTTAGATGATTAGTTTCAGCCTGTAACGATCCATTATTAGGCCATAGTCAAATCGCTTATTTATTATTACAAAATTTAGAGCGGTCGTTTGACCCAAAAGAACATGAAAACAATAGTAGTATACTAGTATTAGCTAAACGCTTCATTTCTGGCTGGCATCGGTGTGATAGTTGACAATCAACCACCTATTGGCCGACGCATCATCCAAATTCCAATAAACAACCAAATAAAATTTGAATGGTACACATAATTCTGAACCACATACACCGATTTCTATTTATTTTGACTTTGTTGTATTTAAAAAGATCATATCAGAAAGCATGAACAATAACGAGCGACGTTAACAGGCAGCAAGGGGCGTAACGAGTTTTCGCCAACTCCATTAAGATTGTCCGACTATTGTGGGACCGATAACGATATGTGGCATCTCATGACTCATGAGTCGAAAGAAGACACGTGGATATAAGTCATCAGGCCACGTCTACCACTGGACACTTCTTCTCTTGCTATTCTTACACTCCCTCGTTTATGCTCCGCGTGGACTCTCAGCGTTTACGTAACTTGTTACATAATCTATAGTATACTTTATTACGCTCAATCAGTCTCATTTGGTGGTATAAAACATAAATTTATAAAAACAATGTAACATTACAAAGCAAAAAGAAAAACCTTATGATTTAGGACGAAGTTTACGTCCAAGGACTTGAGACATTGAAGTTCAGTAGATCAAGACTAACTGCGCGGTGATTGTAATTATGATCGAACGGTTGTATAATCATCTTATAAATTCGTATAGTTGTGTAAGGATATAATCCAATCACTATTTTGCAAGCTTTACTGAATTGTAGATTCCGAGAGATACTAACAAAATCCCAGAACTAAAGATGGTGGGTGATTAAATATTACTATCTAATTTCCCGAAACCATGCTCAGAGTCTATGCAACTTGTTATCACCTAACTCACATATAGAATATGTTCTCGGAAGTGTATATCTATATATCGATCAAGAAAATCAGATCATGTTTTTCTTACATTCACAATCAGATCATTTTAAAACAGCTACTTGATATATTCTCTTTAGTTATCGTCGTTACATGAATTTGTTGTTTTTTTTTCTCCCACCTTCCTTTTTTCGTTGAGTAAATGCCTCTACGTATAAATTAGAAAGGTAAAATAGTAGTCCTTACGCAACTTAATTGGTAAACCAAAACTGCAAACAGGTCTACTTGCAAGGAATATGTGAAACCATGGTCGCAAAAGAAAAATGCTTACTATATTTAGCTTAAGTCATGGCCACTTTGTTATATTCTTTATTATCAAACTACACTGTTTCAGTACGCTTCATTAACTACTTTGTTTTAGAAACATACCACCAATAGATCATAAACAAAGCGTAAAAATGATCAAAACATTTAAATGTATATATATAATAATATAAGTGAATCAAATAAAAACACACGATAAAATTATAGGGAAAACAACACATGTTATATATCTTGACGAATTTAAAGGACCCGACAGCTTATTCCCCGATCAAAATCAAAGATTTAAAAGTGACAAGAAAGTTCATAATTATTCAGATGCAAAAATGGTAATTAATATATATATTTAAATTTGTAACCTAGTCATAAAAGGCATCAATAAAAATGGACCCTATTGTTTTATGTCGGATATTAAATTTTAGATCTTTCATCTTAGTAAGTTAACCTACCATTCTACCCCAAACGCATTTTTTTTATCAGTGTAGTAAATTGATAGTTTACCTATTCACAAAATAAGCGAGTTCTTCATAATACATACACTCATAAAACCAGCTATTACACGCATATTTATTTTCTTATAGACATCACATACTAGTTGGTAAATGTTACATGTACCTACGCGCGAAAACAGTTCTATTTAAAGCTTCAAAGGTAACTGAATCTATACAAGAAAGTCATAATAATTAAGTGCAGTCACTGACATGGTAATTATACGTAATAATAATCATAATAAAGTGGTAAAAAATATCTAAACAAGACAAAGCTGTCATCCTCTCCCCACCACTTATACAGCCTGTAATCACACTCCTATTGGTCTACAAGACGACAAAATCCTACGTGGCATCTTTTTTTTTTTTTGGCATCAAATTTTTCTAACACACAAAACATAAACTCTCTCTATTTATAACACAACTCTTCGCTTTCTCTTACCACATTATTATTATTCCCACTCCTTTCACCGGAAAACGAGTTACGACTTACGAGTCAGCTCAACGAGTTACCAAGAATCAAAAGAAATACATAATATGGGTATATGCAGTTCGACCGAGTCGACTCAAGTGGCGACGGCGAAGCTGATCTTGCAAGACGGGAGGATGATGGAGTTCACGAAACCCGTGAAAGTCGGATACGTTTTGCTTAAGAACCCCATGTGTTTTATCTGTAACTCGGACGATATGGAGTTCGACGAGGCCCTCTCCGCTATTAGCGCCGACGAAGAGCTTCAGCTAGGGCAGATATACTTCGCTCTTCCTCTTCGCTATCTTCGTCAGCCACTTCAAGCGGAGGAGATGGCTGCATTGGCCTCTAAAGCTAACTCTGCGCTCATGCGAAGTGGTGGTGGCGGTGGTGGAGGAAGCTGTCGCCGGAGACGTGTGGATCCTATTGTTGCGGGTGATAAATATCGCGTTAGAGTTGCCTCCTGTGATGATACGGTGGGTTCAGGCTTCGGAAGGAGGAAGGGGAGAAACGGTGACGGTGGTGGTGGTGGTGGTGGTGGTAGCACTAGTAGTCGCCGGAGGAGAGAATGTTACGCGGCGGAGTTGAGTACTATAGAAGAGTGAATGGTGGTTCTGGAATTTGTTGATAGTTGTAATTATGCTGAGGGTAGTTTAGCCATTTAAGAAAAAAACAATATGCAAATTTAGCAATTTAGGAAAGTTATCTTATGGAATTTTAGTAGCATCTCCCATTGATTTGTGACATTTGTCG
This sequence comes from Brassica oleracea var. oleracea, assembly GCF_000695525.1. NCBI lineage: Eukaryota > Viridiplantae > Streptophyta > Magnoliopsida > Brassicales > Brassicaceae > Brassica > Brassica oleracea. The sequence goes on from NC_027748.1 coordinate 1,274,448, forward strand.
AATTAAGCTGTGTTCCTACACTTTTCCTTTTTCTCATGGAGACTAAAATCTCTATGGTGGATTTTTTTTGGTTGATCTATACTATTAGTCTATGGGAAAATGAGCATTTAATTCCCGAAGTATTTGAAATCGGCAGTTTCAATACTCAAGTATTGCTTGCGCATACTTATTCCCCAACTAATAGTTGACTGCGCAAAATTGAGAACAAAATAGTCAACTGTTAACTAACGGAAAAATAACGGTTTCCGTCAACTTTTTAACAGTATAATATTTTAATCATGATTTTGCGCAGTCAATGATTAGTTGGAGAACA